>NC_034612.1:18167824-18183400 GCF_900095145.1 Mus pahari
GAAGGGAAGGGAAGGGAAGGGAAGGGAAGGGAAGGGAAGGGAAGGGAAGGAGAGAGAGGGGGGGACCACTGTTGTTATCATGTAAGCCTGAGACCCCGTTTATCTGTTTGGTCAGGTTTGTTAGTTTTGAGCCTTGCTAAGTAGCTCTGGCTGTCCTGATACTACAAAACTCAGGCTGGCCTTGAACTTAAGTCGATCCTCTGTCTCTGTGTTTTGAGTCCTGGGGTTACAGGTGCATGCCAATATGCCTAGCTTCTGTTTGTTTTACACTCAGTCTTGCTCTAGGTTATATTCTGGCATCTTCTATTGAAATTTATGTTTCTATGACAGCTCTCTGTGCCAAGTGTCTGTCAAGTCATTTACCATCTGCATATCTCCTTTTGGGAAATCTCCGTTCAAACACGCGGCCCATTCTTCTCTAAACTGGGTCATTTGTCTTCGGTTCTGAGCATCAGCCCCTCTGTCAGGATGATGATTTGCACGCATTTCCTCTTGGTTTTAAGACTGAAAACAATAATATTGTGTTGTTTATGCGCCTTTCGCACATCAATCACCCCATTTTATCCATAGGGGGAAAACTTTCTAAAGAGAAATAAGATATTTCATAGCTTAATTTTTTTCAGATGAGAGAAATAAGACACAGAAGAAAAGTGTCTCAGTTAATGTCAGAGCTGTTAGATGAACAGGGTATCATTACCAGCTGGTCTTCTGGTGTCCCGGGTTTTGCGTCTTCACAGTTTTGCATATTTTGATTTTGCTTTGAGACAGAGTCTTACATAGCTCAAGCTGGCCTCAAACTCACTCTGTTGCCAAGGATGACCTCAAACTCTAAGCCCTCTTGATTTTTTTCTCTCTCAGATGCTGGGATTCAGGCATGCAGCATCACAAGCCAGCTGTAGGCCGGGCTTGGAGTCATTCCCGGGGATCTGCATAGGCTGTTAAGTACTTACAGACTGAGCTACGGTCCAGCCCTGGGCTCGCAGTGTTTTAGCTTTCTGAGTTCCCTCGCTGGACTCTAAACCCTACTAAAGCGGTAGCTCTGGATCTTTTCCTGTTTAATTCCTGAACCCTTTAGAATTTAGGTCTCAAGAGAAAGATCGGGGTCACTACACCATCACAAAGGGCGTGGGGAAAACAGGTTGCTGACTATCCCGATGTCTCAGAAGACCCAGCACTTGAGAGCAGCTGGGCTGGGTGGCTGGGCTCAGAGATTCCTTCTGATTGATCAGGACGGCAGGCACAAGTCACTTGATGCCCACAGCCATAGAATAGTCCCCTTAGGGAAATCTGAGTCACGATTTCATTGTGAACTATTTCAGATGGGGGACTCGAGGGGAGGGGAGGAAACTGAGGCAGATTGTCCTTTGAGAGTAATAGATTTGTTAGAATGAATATTAACATCATGGACAGACAGACTTAGTGGGGGCGTCTGAGGCTTGTATGGGTGAGTGGGGTTCCTTCTTACAGGTGTTCAAGGCAAGTAAGGTTCTCTACCGTGCAACTGGTGAGTCCCCCAGAGGTGCCTGCAGTCAGGCTGTGTCTGCAGGAAGATGGAGGGAGCCTGAGAGCTGTCTGCAGGATGGAGAGTGTCGGCCTGGTTCTATGGGTCCTGCTGGAAATGGCCAAAGTGTTACAGCTCTCAGAAGGGAAGCCCAGGCAGGACAGATAGTCAGGCCTCCACCATGGCAGCACCAGTGCCAGTGGAAGGGGCGATGGCAGCTGCAGGAGGTGGCAGGGAGTGGCAGGGAGTGGCAGGGGCATGAGTTCAGGCTGTCAGATGGTCCAAGGTCCAGTGATGAATAGTTCAGGAGAGAAAATGCTTCCCCAAAGTGTTACCACTCAGTAAAACAGCCACTCTCAGATGACTCTTGCCGAAATAACTTGTGCACTTTATTCCATGTGGATAAGGACCTTATAAACACTTTAGGAATATGGTGGGATCCACAGGTGGATGCTTCCCATTGGCTTAGCCTGAGATGCTAGTGACGTTCTATCTGCATGGGGAAGGACTTCAGGTGTCTTCCCTATGTGACTGATTGCCATGGTCCTCTCAGACAGGGAGCTGACCCCACTCCTACCATTCTCAACTCTGAGATTCACGGGGTCTGAGCTCACTCAGCCTTACCAGTTCTTCTGCCTGGTGGCAAAGTCCACTTGCCCCACAGAGCCGGACACAGCACGGATGGGTATGACCTGAGAAGCCACTTGGTCCGGGATTTGACAGTTCCCTGATACAAACCTGAAGCTTCTAACCATACCTGACAGACAGCGGAGAGTTAGATGATTGTGTCACTAAATGTCTCCCTCCTTTCCTAAGGAGACCATAGTCCCATCAAAGAGAAAGTGTTTCCTGCCAATCACTTCCTGTGGTTCACTGATCCTGATCTCACCCGCCCCCATCTCCAGCACCCAGACTCCACCTTAGCTGTGGAGTTGGCTCGATGGCAAAGCTATCGGGAAGTCCTGTGATTCTCAAGGGGAGGGGGGCGCTGTAGGAGAGGGACTTCACTGGGTGTTTTCAATTACACTTAAAAATGGGATGGGCTGAATCTGGGATTGTAGTTGACCCATCACAAGGAAGCTGGGCATTTCTGAGAACACAGTCAGCAGAGGGAGGAGGCAAGCCAGACAGCCAGCAAATGGAGTCTGCATTGGAACCGTAAACCCATCCTTATCTGGTAGGGTAAAACCAGTTTGCTGACTGTCCGGGGACCTCTGTAGTCCGGCACTTAGGAGCAGCTGTGTTTGGTAACTTGAGTTCAAATTTTCCCTTCTAATTGATCAGGACTGTAGGCATCAGTCCCTGGCTAGAGGTTGTAGGAGGGTCTCCAAGGAGGCTTCCTTAATAGTCGGGTAAGGTTTAACACTGCAGGGGGTTTCAGTGTTGGCTCCAAATGTGCACATGCCATAGCAGCCTCTAACCTCAGTATTGGACTCAAGAGAGATTAAGGCAAGAGTGGACAGGCACCCTTCGGGGTTATCCCCAGTGGCTACAAAGCTTCTGGTCTGCCTCACTCACCTCAGGCAAGTATCCAATCCAGTCAGATCTTATAGAAGTTTATTAGACCCCACCTGTCCATGGCAGGTGTTCAAAGAGTCCATGAAGACATTTAAACCATTGCCAATCACACACGAGGGGCCAGTTTTCTTTCATGAACCAGTAACTCCAATACCACGGCATCTCAATCAAACCTCTTTATTCCTTTCTCCTCTTTCCCCTTGACTAAACAAGTTGGAGGCTGTCTGTCATGTTCAATAGAATTGCGAATGATACAGAAATACAAAGCGAGAGTTTCCACGGAGAATGCCACATTCCTCCTGCATGCCTCTGCTGTCAAACTGTGGCTTTTTTTTTTTTTTTTTTGGTTTTGGTTTTGTGTTTTTGTTGTGTGTGTGTGTGTGTGTGTGTGTGTGTGTTTGTTTGTTTGTTTTGACATTAAATGCTGAGATTGTTATGTGTAAAACTTTGAAACGTCTCGAAAAATCAATAGCATGCACACACCTTTCTCATCACACCCGTCTCAGAGCCACGAAATGATTTATCTCTGTGTGCGAGCCACACGGGTGCACAGGGCCTGGTTTTTATTTTATCTCTGCAGCTTCAAGCAGGAAACGAAGGGCCCAGTGTTGATTAGTCACCTCCCGTCACTAGCTGAGTGAGACAGATCTGACAGATCTTTCCACTTGAAAAGATGACTGTTGTTGGGGATTAGGAGAATTGTTGCTTTTATGACACTTTCTTCTGATGGCTACGATTTGCTCGAAGCAGGAACCCCCTGCCCCCACAGACAGGAGTGTGACCCCCCCACACCCCAATCACAGAGCTGATCTTGACATTCCAGAGTGCTGATGAAAGTTTTGGTAGACACTTTAATGGCCCAGGCCCCACAGCACATTAAATTCAGCCAATGCCTGAGTTGGGGTTCTGGACTGTCTTACTGGGACACGAAACCTACACCTCTCAGGACAGTAGAAGGAACTGGGAAAGTGGGCTACCTTCCTCTGGCTGCTAAAACACATAGCCACAAATATAGTGACCTAGAATCTCACGTCTGGATTCTCCTACGTTCTGGAGGTGCAAAAAGATGAAATTCACATGCCACAAAGGCTCTGGGGAGTTCGAGGCTAACCCTTGCTTCTTGTACCCCAAGCACCCACCTTAGGCTCTGGGATTAAGGCAGCATTCAGGATCATCTCCTATCCTAAGTGTGCCACCCTCAGCATGCTCATTCGTTCATTCATTTATTCATTCACTTATTCATTCACATGGTCGTTATTCACCATCAGGGTCAGAACTTGTTTGTTTCTGCAAAGCCCTTGTACAATGTAAAGGACACACTCAGCTTGTAGGGTCAGGGGCAGAGGCCAAGGTGAAAGCTATTACCCTTCCACGGGTGCAGTTTCAGCATTCTGGAATTGAATGGTGCCTTTATCCGATGTTAAAATAAGGAGATTCAGATACATTAAATACAGAAGTGGGGAATTGGGGAGATGACTCAATTAGTAAAATACTTGCCACACAGGGAGTTTGACCTCCAAAACCCACACAGAAAGCCGAGCACGGCAGCATGCTTCTGTATTATCAGAGCTGAAGAGCTGGGAGCCAAAAAGAGCTTTAGGGCCTCAGGGCTTGCTGACCAGCAAGGCTGGCTGAACATATGAGCTACTCGGTCAGTGAGAGATCCTACTGCCAAAAAGATAAAATAGTAAGCCACTGGGCAAGACACGTGACACCAGTCTCTGACCTCCAGGCTGCACGCAAATGCTCGTCCACCCACGCATGTGCATGAATGACCACACACAAGACATAGTTCTAGATAATTAGTTAAAAAAAGAGAAGAAGCAGGAGAAGAAGAGCTACGAGAGGCTAGTGGGAGTCTCTCCACAGATGGGAGATGTTTAGATGAGTTAGTCACACTCCGGGTACCAGGACACGATATCATCTAAGGTTAGCAATTGTGGGATGCTCATTTTAAACCCGAAGGAAAAGGTAACATTTGAACATGGGAGAAAGGACAAGATGTCCTGGCTAGCAGGCATGAAGAAACGGAGCTTTCTCCTCCCTTTGAATAGCAGCGGGCCTCGGGACGCGTTGGGCAGCGGAAGAGCGGTAGCGACAATGTCTGACTGTCTCATCACCCGGTGTTAAGATAGCTTTTTGACAATAAATGCAAACCAGCGTATCCCGTCCTCATGCAAAATCCAATTCGCGTCGACTCATAAATTCTGCCTGCGGCCTCTGTTGCAATTTCTTAGGCTCATAACCCCATCACAAGGTCACTCGGAAATTAGTTTGCAGGCCATCTGCGACCCGGCATCCACAGTTGACGGAGGCGCGGAAGAATCCACACGCTTTGTTCTTTCTGGTGCCACCGATTCCTTGAAAGGAAACCTGACTTCTAATCTGAGTTTGCTGCCTTAGAACAGCAGTGATTTTCGTTTTCTTTCTTTTTTTTTTTGTATCACTTTAGCACATATGCTCACATGGCTAAATACAAGGCTACGCCCATCCTAATCTACCCTGCAGGGTGGTGTCCCTAGCCATGAAACCCCCTTAAGGGTCTCACTCTTCACCCAGAGAGAAACTGATTCCATTGTACCAGATGTTTCCTGTCTGTCATTACAAGATCATCAGACTGCAAGGCCTCTCAGAGAAAGTGCTTCATCTATGGAGAGCAAAAAAAAAAAAAAAAAATCTCAGTTTCAATATCTGGACCACTCCCTTCCCATCAACTGTGAACCCCAATTTCACACTCAAAAGAAAGACTTGAGTCTTTCTAGGGTGAGTGTGTAGTAGCAATCCAAGAATTAAGACTGGTGCTTTTATTTTTTTGTACTTAATAATGCGGGCCCGCGTTTATCCCAGATTTGGGCACACAGAAGTCAATGAAAGAACAACTTTTTACAGTCGGGAGTGTGTGCATGCCTCCTGTTTTCCTCTTTACTTTTCTGTGCACAACCCAGAGCCTGGTGCTCTGCAGGCTCTCAAGAGGCCTCAAGGCTGGAATTGAGGAGAAACTGTCTATTACTCCAGTCTCTCTGCCATTAACGCTGTGCTAGATTTTGTGTTCACTCGTTCGACTGGGTTGTGTGTATACATGTATGTTTACATAATTTACAGTCATTCAGAAGTGAGCTTGCTGATCAATGCTTATTTTATGCTATTTTAACATGCTAGTAAATGAAAAACATTTTCTCTCTCTCTCTCTCTCTCTCTTTCTCTCTGGAGTTTTTAAGTCTTTATTATTATTTTTCTACTGAAGAGAATTTTTTTCATACACTATATTCTACTTATAGTTTCATCTTCTGCAACTCCCCCTAGGTCTTTCCTACTTCCCCACCAACCTAAATGTATTCATTCTCTCTCTCTCTCTCTCTCTCTCTCTCTCTCTATATATATATATATATATATATATATATATCATTAGAATACAAACATTCATCTAAAATAATAATAAACAAGCAACTATAAGAGGACAAAAAATGGGAGAAAGAAGATACAAAGAAAAAGCATGAGAAATACATATGTACACACACATAAATAATATATATTTAATTTTGTTTGTCTCTCTGTGTGTGTTAGCCATCTACTGCATCTACGGCTGGGAATAGGGTGTGGGCCTTGGTACCAGAGGTTTTCCAAGGAGATCACTAGCCAGGCCTGGTGCTAGGGTTCCAACGAAGGGGAAGCTAATGTGGGCAGGGAGGGGAAGTCGCTTCCACTGCACTAGTCGGCTCCACCTCCATCTCTGCCCTGCACTGAGTTGGGTCAGGCTGGGCCCATGAGAAGCCAGTGAGGAGTGAGGCAGGGCCTCAGGCAGTGCTTCGGGAGAGCAGGTCTCTTCCCAAATGTTACAGCTCTTAGGACAAAGGCTCGGACGACAGAGTAGTTCTCGCACACGTTTATTCCCTGAATCGGACTTCTATACAGTCTTGGGGATGATTCAGGGTTTGACAGCAGGTACTCATTGGCTTGGACTGAGAATTTGGGGGAAAACCTTATTTGCATGTGGGAGGGCTTGGTGCAGCTACTATGTGATGGATGTCGAATATCTTTTTCGGGGGGCAGAGGGTGCTACGGGAGGCTGTAGCTATGTAACAGGAGCCAGGTGCCCAGGAGGTGTGGCTGAACTCCTGCCATCCCATGCAGGTGGAAATCACTGGCCACAGCTCTGGGGTTCAAGACCTTTGCTCGAGTGGAGAACCAGGCTGTCTGTGCACAGCAGCCCACTGCCCTACAATAGGGTCTATCTTTAAATGCAATCTATATACCCAGAAAGATGCTGCTGGAGAAAACTAATTTGTCCTTTTGGAGTGATTAGCAATTGGAGTAGCTGCTTGGTTAGGGATGGGGTGCTGTGTACACTTGTGCTCTCCGCACTGGGCCCCTCTGGGGCAGACACACGTGGGCCCTGCACATGGAGCTATGGCCTCTGTGAGTTCCTATGTGTTTCAGTTCTGTCATATCTGCCTTGTTTCCCTGGTGTCCTCCATCCCTGGCTTTTACATTCTCTCTCTGTCTTCTCTTCCTCGTAGCTCTCTGAGCCCTGAGCGGAAGAGTTTGATGGAGAAAACCCATTTAGGACTAAGTGTTCCAAGGTCTTGGAGAACATTTTCCAGTTTCACTGATAGGAAGAGACACCATGACCAAGGCAACTCTCATAAGGACAACATTTCGTGGCGGGGGGGCGTGGGCGCGGGGGCCTGGCTTACAGGTTCAGAAGTTCAGTCCATTATCATCATGGCAGGAAGCGTGGAAGCATCCAGGTAGGCCTGGTGCTGGAGAAGCCCAGGATTCCACTTCTTGATCTGAAGATAACCAGGAGGAAGTTCTGCTTCGACAGCGGACAGAGCCTAAGCATAGGAGTCCTCAGATCCCGACTACAGGGTGACACGCTTCCTCCAACAAGGCCATACCTCCTTTAATAAGGCTATACCTCCTAATTTCTAAGTATCACAGAACTGCCAGGTGTCCATGGTACCCAAACCAGATAAGAGGCAGGTCTTGAGAAGCAATGTTCAGAGAATGCATGTTTCCAAGGGGAAGGGGGGAAACACTATGAGAAATGCTAGAGACACAGGGCACATATAATACAAACTACACACTGTAATCCCAGGTCTGGGAAGCCAGAGACAGCAAGATCCCTGGCACTCACTGGCCGGCCAGCCAGCCTAGCAAACTCAGGGAGTTTCTGACCCATGAGAGACCCTGTCTGCAGAAGCAAAGGTGTCAAGAGGATGAATGCTAAGTTGGTCACACATAGGTGCTATGCACGTGCAAACACACGTATCACACATGTGCCCACAAATACATATATATGTTTATATGTATTTATACTGTATAGGTAATTAAATTCACACATGTACACAAATACATATGTTTTTTTTAAAGATTTATTTATTTATTATATGTAAGTACACTGTAGCTGTTGTCAGACACTCCAGAAGAGGGCATCAGATCTTGTTACAGATGGTTGTGAGCCACCATGTGGTTGCTGGGATTTGAACTCTGGACCTTCAGAAGAGCAGTTGGGTGCTCTTACCCACTGAGCCATCTCACCAGCCCCAATACATATGTTTATATGTACTTATAATGTATAGGTAATTGATACATTCATTTTTCTTCATTATTGTTTGCTTAGCACCAACCACGTGCCAGATTCACTCTACAAGACTCAAATGGTACCTAGTGAGCTTTGGGGGTGGGGTAGGAGCCAACAGACAAAGATGCACTAACGAGACACCCTCCCCCCCAGCTTGCTGCTCCCCTGCTTTCATCCTAATGGCTGAGGGAACCGGTGGTTTGCCCATTCTGTAACTGACGGAGTTGGCTGTGTGTTTTCTCTGCAAGCTTGGATGCGAGCCAGGCTAGAGAAGGCACCAGGGAACTTTCCACATGGAGATGAAGCTGTTTTAGGTTGTTGTCCAAAACGCTGACAGATCAAACATGTTAAAACTGCAAAAAGTCACCTTGGCCCTGAGCCATATTCCGTAAACCCTCCCTGTGGACATTCAGGGTAGCGTGCAGTGGCTCCTGCCTCACTCCCTGCCCTGTATCCTGGGCGATGCTCCTAAGAAATGACTTGGAAATAACGGTGAGGGTTCTTGTTTCTGTCTCTGGGACCCGACCTGTTCCATCTCAGGATGTCACCTCACAAGAACTCATACAATGTCATTTTTTTCAGGTGACCCCAGCTATAGTTTTGCGCAGAATAATAGCACACAGCAAAACATTTTGCCCCAACCACCATGCTTTCTGTCCTCTGACTTTCTGGAAAAAGCAAGGAACCCAGGCCTGCACACACAAACACCTGCTGTCTTGAGTGTCCATTATCCTCTATGTTGCTGTGACATAAATAAACAACCCAACTTAACACAGAGAGAGTACCCTGGGGTTCTCTCCACAGTGGCTTGGCCCCATGTACTTGAGAAGAAAGAATGTCAGGCAGCTGGGGTGTGGAGGGTGGGGTGCTCAGTCACAGAGGGTAGGACATAGAGAGAGAAAAGCCAGGGTACTGTATCTGCAGGCACTTCACCCCATTGACCGTCTTCCCACATTTAAGCTTTGTGTGTCTGGAAATTTTCAAATTAGTGCCACAAGCTGGGGACCACGAGCCAAGATGTGAACCTGTGGCAGTGCCTAGGGATTTCAGATCTGAGCCATCGTTGTCCTGAGAGATTTGCTGACTATCTGCTCCATCCCAGACAGCACAGCCCCTCAGAACATGCTATAGCCACAGCCCCTGCTGGGGAGTCAGTCATACTGATGTGTGTAGTTTCAGTTTCTTACAATTAACTTCTAAGTTCAGGGGACCCCAGTTCTTAGGTTTTGTGATAAAATAGCCTCCTTTTAATTTTTTTATTTTTATTTTTATTTTATTTTTGGTTTTTCGAGACAGGGTTTCTCTGTGTAGCCCTGGCTGTCCTGGAACTCACTCTGAAGACCAGGCTGGCCTCGAACTCAGAAATCCGCCTGCCTCTGCCTCCCAAGTGCTGGGATTAAAGGCGTGCGACACCACTGCCTGGCAAAATAACCTCTTTTGACTTACATTCAAATGGGAAAATGTAGAGGATAAGCTCACAGGCTAAGGTACAGTGTTCTGTAAAAGTACAGAGCTGTGGTCAGAGCTTGGGGACTCTTGGACCCATCACAACCATTCTTGTTACATAAACCATCTCCTTGAGGGCTTGGAGAAATGGTGACCTGTTCATGCAACCAAAAGAAGGCTATGCTGAAAACCATCTCTACAGTAAACACTAAACCACTCTCACTACCTGGCATAGGTACCACCATGGCTCACTGCCCCTTGAGGGCTCCACATAGATTTTCACTTCTATCACCATCACCATCATCACCACTATCTTTCTCCCTCCTTATTGCTATCATCATCACTACCATCACCATCACCATCATCACTAAAACCATCACCGCTACCACCAACCCACCTTCATCATCATGATCAAGTCAGGGTCCCATATAGTCCAGGCTGGTCCCTATATCTCTAGGTAACTGAAAATGGCATTAAACTCTTGCTGCCCATGCCTCTGTCGCCCAAGAGCTGGGATGACACACATGCTCCACCAGCAAAGACTGGCATCATGCTAGTGACCAGACTCAGGGTTTCATACATGCCAATCAAGCACTTTATCAATCAAACTCTACCCCCCCCAGACCTCCATCTGACTCTGTTCTTTGTTATAAGAATGACCCAAAGATCAAGCACAATGTTCCTTTGTCCAGTGTCTTATGTCTCTGTGAGGCATCAGCTGACCACATTCAGCTGGGACCCATCCAGGAGCTGTCCAATCACAATGCTAAGTGACAGCAGACAAAGCGTTCCCAGGGACCGTGCCTGATGCCAACCGACCCCACAAGGTGGCTTCTCGCACACAGGAAGTCCCCGCTGATGTCCTCTTTACATTTTGAAATTGAACCTGATGTGATTGTATTTTCCATTGGTATTCCTCACATGCACACATTTCTCTGGTATCTTCAGAGAAACCCAGTTTGCCCTGAAGCAGCTTAGAATTCAGACTCCTGGAGAGGAGGTCCTTCACCTTGCAGTGGAGACTGCGGACATCTGGCATCTTATTACCATGGTAGGACAATTGGCCCTAGCTTGTAGACAAAGATTAAGTATCCAGCAGCCACCAACATTTATTGGCCCAAGTTTAATTTAAAGAAACAAACCTCATCAAAATAGTGGGCTGAGAAAGTTTCCCATGCTCGCATGGTGCGGGTGGTGGGCTCTCTTCTGCCTACACTCTCAAGGCATTTACACCGAGGCCAGGATGTAGCTCAGTCAGTAGTTGTATACTTAGCATGCGGGGGTCCCTGGGTTTCAACCTTAGCACCCATAAACCAAGCATTGTAGTGCATGGCTCTGGTCCTCACACTCAGAAAGTAATAGGAATGGTCAGGAGTTCAAAAGCATCCCTGAGTATATAGGAAATTTGAGACCAGCTGTGGTTACATAAGACTCTGCCCCAATAATAGTAACCTAGTTCTTGGGACTCACTCAGTAGATCAAAATGAGACACGAGTATCTATTCATTTAAAATGAGATCTAGAAGGTGCATTTAACTACGCTCATGAGCTGCGGCTCCTCAAGTTTCTAGCTTCTTTCAGCCTACTTTGAACTTGGCTGATTCTCTTCAGTGAGTTACTAGTTTGCTCCTGTTCCAAATGGTTGCAGTTCGTTTTTCCCATTCACCATTAGTGGACTTTGGTTAGCTCTCCTGGAGCACTATTAAGGGAAAAGGCAAAGAAGACTTTACAGAGACAGAGACCCCTGGCTGCCTACAGCTAGGGTAGAAACGAGGACTCAGGGTCTGTATACAGAAGGGGATTTTCTCGGTGAAATGCTACAAAACTGTAGTCATGCCAGGGATAGCGGTGCCTGACTGTAATCCCCTATATCTGGGAGGCAGAGAACAACAAGAGTTCAAGGTCAGCACGAGCTATTGAGTATGTTCCAGGCTAGCCTGGTCTACAGAGTTCCAGGCTAACCCAAGCCATAGAGTAAGATCCTACCAAGAAAGAAAGAAAAAAGGAAAGAAAAGGAAAGGAAGGAAGAAAGTAAGTCTTGAAAAACCAAAAAGAAAGAAAGAAAGAAAGAAAGAAAGAAAGAAAGAAAGAAAGAAAGAAAAGAAAGAAAAAGAGGGAAGGAAGAAAAGAAAGAGAGAAGGGAGGACGGAAGGAAGGAAAAAAGAAAGAAAGAAAGAAAGAAAGAAAGACAGAAAGAAAGAAAAAAAGAAAGAAAGAAGGAAGGGAGGATGGAAGGAAGGAAGGAAAAAAAGAAAGAAAGAAAGAAAGAAAGAAAGAAAGAAAGAAAGAAAGAAAGAAAGAAAGAAAGAAAGAGAGGGAAGGAAGAAAAGAAAGAGAGAAGGGAGGACGGAAGGAAGGAAGGAAAAAAGAAAGAAAGAAAGAGGAAGGAAGGGAGGAAGGGAGAGAGGGAGGAAGAGAGAAAGGGGGGAGGGAAGGAGAGAGGAGAGGTCTCTGTTGTTCTCTGTCTTTCTCTATATCCCCCCTCCCTTAGTTAAACTGAATAATCAGTGACATTTCCCCATACAGGCTCACTTGACTGCAGACTTGAAGCAAAGCTAGTATTGTAACACATGATTTGTAAGTCAGAATGGGAAGTAAGGCTCTTGGCAGGAATGTAAAGCCCCACCCCTTCAGCACTAACTTCCTGCCATACAAGCACTGATGTCATCCAGAGCATCCTTAGACCAGCTGACATCCATCAGATTAAAAAGCCCGCTACAAACAATTCCTCAGACCTCATCCACACCCGGAATAAAGGAAGCCGGGCAAGAGAATGCCACCAGGGTACAGTTTCCAGAATGCTGGTGCAGGGTAGGACTTTCCGTAGCAGGACTGTGGGCAAGCTTCCCTCTTTCAGTGGATCAATGGTTTTACTCTTCAGCATCCCTTTGAACCACTGTGATCTTGTAACTGGACCCCCAGGCCCTTCCGAAGCAAAATACCTGCATGTATATGGCCCCATCCAGCAGAGCTCACCAGAATCCTGGATCAAGGGTTGTGTCGGGTGATGCTCACAGTGAGGGCTGCTATAGGGCCACAAGGTGCACCGAGCCCTGAAGAGACCAAAGGCAGCTGGGCCTGGCTGTAGCAAGGTAGTATCCCCTCTCTGAGAGAGAATTGAGCTTCTCAGAAGGAATGCGGGGTATGTCCTTCTCCACAACAGACACATATTAGGACCAACACACATCAGAACCAACACCCATTGGGACCATACACATCAGAACCACATACAAAAGAACCAACACATATCAGGACTGACACACATCAGAACCAACACAATTAGGACCACACATATCAGGACCATAAACATCAGGACCAACACACATCAGAGACGCATGCATCAAGACTAACATTCATTAGAACCACACACATCAGAACCACATACCAAAGAACAAACACATATCAGGACCAACATACATCAAAACCACACATATCAGAACCACACATATCATGACCAACACACGTCAGAACCACATGCACCAGGACCACGCATATCAGGACCAACACACATCAGAGCCGCATGTATCAGGACCAACACACATCAGGACAGCACATGTTAGAACCAACAGGCATCAGGCTCAATGTGATTGCAAAAGTCATGATCGCCAGCAAACAAAGAGAGCGTCCACTTCCAGTTTGCAGCAAGCTCACACAAACAGACCACATAATAGCTGTAGATAAGAAGCCAATTCGAGAATAAAGCCTTAGCTATATAGAAACAGACACAGAGGGAGACATAGACAGGGGCTGGGGTGGGGGCGGGGTGAGGACCAGAATCCCTGTTCTCCGGAAGATGCAGTAGGAAGATTCTGAGCTCATAACTAGCTTGAGATACAGGGTGAGAACTTGTCGCAAAAAGAAACCAAAGAGGACACACCCTAGCTAGTGTAGAAACACCATAACCTGGATTTGAGCCCTAGGAGTCACTTAAAACAAGCCAGGCACGGTGGTGTGCGATTACAGTCTCAGAGCTAGGCAGGAAGAGACGGGTGGATCCTTAGAGTCTACTTGCTGGTCAGCTTAGCTTGGCTGTCCTGGAACTCACTCTGTAGACCAGGCTGGCCACGAACTCAGAAATCCGCCTGCCTCTGCCTCCTGAGTGCTGGGATTAGCTTAGCTTACTTGGTGAGCACTGGGCCTCCGAAAGATGGTGTCTTATAAAAACAAAGGTGAACAGTGGCTGAGGATGCCCATGTGTCTGTTCATACACATGCACCCCATTCCCCCCTCCCCCCACACACACTTCCTAAAGATCCAACAAGAAAATAGAAGGAAAACCGGGAAAGGGAACAAATAAACATAAGAATAAATTCAGGCACCAATGATCGTTCTCATAGGACAGGTATGCACACACGCTTTGATAGAAGCATCAAGTTCAAAAGCTCACAGGAAGAAAAACAGCAGCGCCCAGTCTCCTGTGTGTCACCCTGACTGTCACAGAGGCTGTAGGAGCTTTGAATTTAAGTCAGACACTGAAGAGCGTTCTGTGCCATTTTAACTCCAGATCAACCAATATCAGCCATGATCCACAGCATGGAAATGCCTGTGAAAACTTCTGATAAAAACACAATTATGGTTGATATTAAGTTATCATTTATGCTACATTTCCCATAGGGAAAAAAAAGGTATTTTCTGTTTAGGGATCCCTGGAGAGCCTGTGAGCCCACAATGGTAGCTTCAGCCCGAACATAGTAACTCATCGCTGTTACCCACTGAAAAGTGATACTAAATAATTTAACTCTAAATATAGTTCCCTGCTTGGAAATGGGAGAGATTAAAGAACAAATATATGGATATAATAAAAAGGTAACGCATGGGCAAATTAAGGCAAGGCATGCGTGCACCCACGAACTGTAGAATGGGATTGAGGGACTGTCGGGGAGTGATTACCACAGCACAGTTGGATTTATAATTCCCTTTAACAGTGGAAGCCATGTGCGTCAGCTCCTGTTGTCTCCTTGCCTAGTCTGTCTCTTATAGGCCAATGAGAAATGCTTGTAACTGCAGGGACAACGTAAAGGGCTGTGTACACAAAGTCTGAGGCCCTGTTCATTACTGTACCCCCAAGTATCCCCCACCCAAAGGGCATCTGCTAAACATGGGTCTTTCCAGGAGTGGTGTGACCCCATTATATCTCTTGTCACAGACATGGTATTGATCCCCCTCAGATGACACCTGCATGTGGAGCTCTGTTCCCAAGGTCAGGGTTGAGGAAACAGCTCACCTGGGAAAGTGCTTGTCCCCAAAGCATGAGGACCTGAGATTGATTCCCTAGAACCCACGTAAAAGATCTGAGGTGCATGCTGGGAGGTGGAAGCAAGTGTTTCCCTGAGACAAATGGGTCAGTGAACCTAGTCCACTGGGTGACCCAGGTTCCGATGAGAGAATACATCTATGAGAGAGAGAGAGAGAGAGAGAGAGAGAGAGAGAGAGAGAGAGAGAGACAGAGACACAGAGACACAGAGACAGAGACAGACAGAGAGACAGAGGAAGGAAAGACAGACAGACAGACAGACAGACAGACAGAC
>NC_034612.1:18183660-18224171 GCF_900095145.1 Mus pahari
GGAAGGAAAGGAAAGGAAAGGAAAGGAAAGGAAAGGAAAGGAAAGGAAAGGAAAGGAAAGGAAAGGAAAGGAAAGGAAAGGAAAGGAAAGGAAAGGAAGAAAGAGGGAGGGAGGGAGGGAGGGAGGGAGACAGAGAAAGGAAGAGAGGTGGGGCAAGGCAGAAGGCAGATGGAGATGGGGAAATGGCTCAGATATCACTTGCTGCTAGGACCTAAGTTCAAAACCTAGCACCCACCTGGTGGCTAACCACTGTCTATAGCCCCAGTTCCTGGTGATCTGACACCCTCTTTTGGCCTTTGGAGGCACCCACACATACATGCAGGAAAACACTCATGGATGTACTTTAAAAGATATGGCAATGGGGCCCTGAGGAATGATACCTATGGTTAACCTCTGACCTCTACTCATACACATGTGTGCATGCACCTGACATACATGAACATACATACACATACATGTCAATCTATAGACATATATGAACACAGAGAATTTGAATCAGACTCACTTGTGAAAATGCCTCCATCAGGTTGGCCTGTGGACAAATCTGTGGGGCATTTTCCTGGTTGGTGACTGATGTGAGAGCGTCCAGCCCACTGTGGGCAGTGCCAACCCTAGGCCAGTGGTCCTAGGTGCTACAAGAAAGTAGTTTGAACAAGCCGCGAGGAGCAAGCCAGTAATCAGCACTCCTTCTCGGCCTCTGCATCAGCTTATGCCTCCAGGTTCCTGCCTTAACTTCCCTGGTTAATGGACTGTAAGCTGAAATAACCCTTTCCTCCCCGGGTTGCTCTTGGTCCTGATGTTTTATCACAGCAATGTACAGCTGACTATGATAATGTATCATTCAAGATTTCTCTGCCTCAAAACCACACTTTCAGATGATCCTGGTGTTGATAAACACAGGATTGGGCCACCTCTCAACACTGATGCCAGACATGCGTCTGAACTCAGTTGCTTTCTAATGAACACGTTCCCAGGCTTTAACTTTGTGCTGTTTCCAAAAGGCACTGTTGTGAACAAGGCCCCAGTGTCTCCCACCTACATCGGCAACAGACACGCCCTGTGTTGACACTGCAGGGCTGCTATGTGGCCTTCAAAGTGACAGGCTCCTACAACAGCATCCTCACACATGCATCTCCAGTGGACAGACTCCTTCACAGCTCTTCAGCAATGCACAAAACATCACCCTTGCCCTCATCCTAGGAAAGCCTTTCATTGTTTATTTCCTGTCTCTGCCAACACGCACAGGAATCATGCTATCCAGAAGCACAGGAAACAATTGTAGCCTGCTATGGTACTATGTCCATGGGAAACAGTTGTGACCTGCTCTGGTGCTATGTCCCTAGAGCATCATCTACTAAAAACACACTTGGCCGAGAAGGCTTCTGGTAGACACTAGGATTAAACATGGAGATAGCACTGGCTGCCCTCAGCACAGGTATCTTAGTTACAGCTTCATCGCTGTGAAGAGGAGACACCATGGCCACTACAACTCTTATAAAGGAAAACATTTCATTGGGGCTGGCTTATATACAGCGCAGCAGTTTAGTCCATTATTGTCACAGTGGGAAGCATGGCAGCAGGCAGGCAGACATAGTATTGGAGAGATAGCTGAGGGTTCCACATCTGGATCCACAGACAGCAGGAAGAAACAGTGAGCCACTAAGACTGGCTGGAGCTTCTGAAACCTCAAAGCCCCGCCTCCAATGACACACTTCCTCCAACCAGGCCACACCTCCTCCTCCTGCCACTCCCTATAGGCCTATGAGGGCCATTTTTATTCAAACCACCATAGGCTTCGTGGATGAATAAGGTGCTTCACTGTTCACACTGAAGACTAAAGTGAAAAGATCTAGCCTAAAGGATTTGAGTACAGGGACCACTCTCCCCTGGCAGACATATCCAGCGCAGGGTCCTCAGAGTTACTTCCGGTGTTACCCGTGATGTTCTTGGGTCTCAAGACAGGATGAAGAAGAGAACAGAGAACTTCCTCAGGAGAGTCACATAACAATGTGTGAACTAAATTAGATATTTCCTGACTTCACACCTCATATGAATTACTGCTCCCCCCCCTTCCCTCTCCCTTCCTCCCTCTCCTGTCCCCTTTCCCCTCCCCCCCTCATCAAGTCCAATTGGTGCTGCTCACATCCTCCTGGATATGGCATCATCCACTACAGCATGGTCGACCTACAAAGGACTAGGCCCTTCCAAAACACTCTTCCCCATCATCCGTCAAGAGCCAACAGCTCCTCAGCTGAGAATGGGGGACCACGAACCCCTTTCGAACTCCACTCTGGAATGTTGACTGACTTGCTCTTGTGCCAACAGCCATGGCTGCCATGTGTTCACACACGCACCTTGCTGTCATGCCTAAAACCATTTTTGCAGCATAGCTGCCCTCAGAGTTCGGTGTACCTTTTAGTGTTGTATGTTGGGGATTCGAGAATTGATAAATACCACATTAGACACCTCCAGGCTAAGGATGACTCGGCCTTAAGGTGTTTACTATTTTGGGGGTTCAGCAGAAACCCCATTCAAGAAAGGGTCCTTTTCAGCTGTAGGTGAGGGTTGGGGAGGAGCCTCTCTAGAGATGCCAGGCTGCAAGTGGAAGCTGGGAATGTGTGGAAGCTTTGTAAATCACTGTCTAGTCCCCAGATGAAACTGTGACTTCCCAAGCATCATACCTTGGTGTCCCAATCCTATCTGCTCAGAAGCATGAACACACCTTCGTGAAAGGGACATTTTTAGACAGATCGTCACACTCTGTTCCCATCATGCCCTATTCCCATCCTAGCCCATCAGTTTTACACCAAAAGTCTTTAGGGTATGCTCAGCTATTTCTTTTGTGCCATTTTAGGGTGGAGAGGGTGGGCATAATGGAGCCAGTCATTCAGGACTTAATTCTTCCTTGTTTTGTGGTGTGGTTTTCTTTCTTTCTTCTATTATTTTTTAATATACAATTCCTTTGTTTTTACCATTACACCAGAGTATGAAATAGCTTCTGGGTTCTCCGGCTCTGAGCTGGGCAGGTGGTTGTGGCCACACGCTAACAACATGAAGGATCTCAACTGACTCCTTTTACACCACTCTACAGTTTAGCAGTTTAATGGGTTCATTACAGACTCTTCCGTTTTGTGTGGAATTAGCTTCTCCCCTTGAAATGTTGTAATTAATTTAACATCACTTAAAACAAAACGAGCAAAATAGTGAAACCTTAAAAAAAAAAAAAATCAGGTTCTCTCTGGTCTTCCCCATTCTCTGGCTCTTAAGTCATCCCCCACTCCACACACACCCCTTTCCTTGAAGGTTGCCAAGCATTTCATGGGGAAGAGTGTGATATAGATACCCCATTTGTGAGTGAACATCCCACTGATACACACTCCCTGCATTTTGACCAGTTGCGAGTTTCTCCATTCGCTACCTCCCGCTGTACAAAGAAACTTCTCTGATGGGGGACTGAGAACTTCAGTAATCCAGAAGTAGAAGATAGGAATTTAGAGGGTCATATGATACTTTGTTCATTTATCAGAATATCAGTAGTAGGTTCAACTCTGGGGCCTTGAGCTCCCCCAGTGTCACCACTTTAAAGTGCACCTTCAAAGATTTTTGATAGTATTCATAGGGCACTGTGGCCATCTCCAATACCTGACTGTTGAATTTTCTGATCACAAGTGTCTTTTAGAGTCACCTCAACTCATACAGCGTAACACTTTCAAGACCCGCCCAACTGCATCCCGTACCCCAGTCATCTCTTTTCTCTACAGTATCATGTTTCACCTTCTGGACATACCATATTTTGTTTATCCCATCTTTGGGCTTTATTACTGAGTGACTCCCAGCTTTGAGTTAGCATGGTGCCTGGCTGGCTCTATGAACATGCACATGCGTCTTGTGGGTGCTTGTTCTCTGTTTCCCTGGGCATCTTTTTAATGGAGGAGGTGTTGACCCCAATTGTCAGCCTGTGTCTACCACCTCATTTTTCTTTCCTCTTTTTAGACTAACGTGATTGGTTCCCAGCCGTTTCTCGTCCTCAATACTTTATATATTTCTCGTTCTGTTTCTTAAAGTTCCTATCTCCTGGTGCTCTTTATTCTGCTACAATGGTTTTGATTCCTGTCGAAGCGAATCTAGCAAGTGATTCTTTTTCATCTCTTAACACCCTCCTGACCTCCAGCAGTTTCCACTTCCTGCATTCTTGACTTGTCTTTGTGACATGGTGCTCGGTTTGAATCTGAGAACACTGGCAGGCTCCAAGCTATTTCATGTGGGGGATTCTGATTCGTTGGGGGCGGGGTATCTGTCCTTATTCCTTTCTGGCAATTATAATTCCCATGCATCTGTTTGTATGCACAATGCTCCTGACATGTTTCCTGTCCTGCTCCACTTTTTTTTTTTTTTTTTTTTTTTTTTTTTTTTTTAAAAAAAAAGGAACAATAAAAAAAAAAAGCAGGTTTAATGAAAAAACAAAAAAAAAATTTTTTTTTTTTTTTTTTTTTTTTTTTTTTTTAAAAAAAAAGGAACAACTAAGAGTGGCCAGCTCCTGTCTTCTGCCCCCTTAGGTTCGAGAACATTCCCTGAGTTTTGAGTTTAGTGCTAATGTGGTTTTTCATAGGAACATGTGACGCGTGTTGGGGATGGTGACTGGCCAACATGCTCTCCTCACTTAAGCATATGTTAGAATTTCCCCCCCACACACACACACTTCATCTTTGTAAATTACTAACACTGGTCACCAGTGTTGCTCTTGTTTGTGGTGCTGAATTGTGTGACTCTGAATCAGCACATCGTCTTTATTCTGACTCTCCTTGGATGCCCGACACGGCCACCGTCATTCTTTTCTGACAAGGGAGAGAGAACGGAGGTTGGCAGAAGCTTCCAGGAAGGTCACTTTTCAAAAAAGGCTGTGCCAGCTAAGACGATCCTTTCCTGTCACTTTTACTTGATCTGCTAAGCTGATGCAATGTCTGCCACTCTTGGAGCTATCTTAATCTATGAAGAGATAAGCTCAACCTGAGAGTTGCAAACCCCTTCAGGGGTCAAATGACTCTGTCATGGTGATTGCTTAAGATGATCAGAAAACAGATATTTACATTACGATTCATAATAGTAGCAAAATTAGAGTTATGAAGTAGCAACAACATAATTTTATGGTTGGAATCAGCACAACATGAGAAAGTGTATTAAACGGTCACAGTGTTAGGAAGGTTGAGAACCACTGATATAAACCATGAGTTAACAGGACGTGGGGGGCATAGTAGGTAACTGGGAAGCCAGCAGTATCAGGAGCTATGTGTCTGTCCTGGCTGGCTTTCTTCATTCATTAATTTTGTTATGTGACTAGGAAATGAATGTCTGTCTTACTCAGGCCATTCTTATTAGGTTTAAGACAATTAAACATTCTTCCCTAATCATTCTTGTTAGTTTCTATTGACAACTTGACCCAAACCTAGAATCACCTTGGAAGAGAGAAACTCCAGTGAAAAACTGCATTGATCAGATTGGCTGGTGGTCATGCCTGGGAGGGATTATAGCCATTGATGATTGATGTGGAGGGGTCCAGGCCACTGTGGGCAGCACCATTCCCTAGGCAGGCGTGGTCTAGGTATTATAAGAAATCTAGCCAGCTGCATTGATCTAGACAACGAGCCAGGAAGCAATATATTCCATGATTATACATTCAGGTTCCTGCATCAATTCCTTCCCTGGCTTCCCTCGGTGATGAACTGTGACCTGGGAAGTATAAGCCAAATAATCTTTCCCTTCTCAATTTGCTTTTGGTTCTAACGTTCATCACAGAAAACTAGAACATCAATCTTAACAAATAGTTTGCTATGTGGCTGTCAGGCCCCACTTTCACGTAGCCTCATGAATTCAATCGCAGCTATCGGTATCTAAACTACAAATTAAATATCAATTACCCCTCTTTTCTGCAGCGCATTCTATTAACTTAAAATGTATTTGTTTTAAGATGGAACACATTACCTACAGTAAGTGGAAAATCACCATTGCATGGAATAAGGAGAGGTTCATTACGAGCAAGATTGGATCTTTGTAATGCCTGCCTGCCTACAAGACGTTGTCAAGAAATCAAAGCCTCAAAGACAAGAAAGCTAGTTGAGCATGAGCCGGGGCATGGGGGCATGGGGGCATGAGACACCTCTGCAGGCTACAACCATGCTGGAGAACTCAGAAGTAGGCAGGTTGGTATCATTCAAGTTCATTCAAACGTAAGTCTGTGTGCCAAGAACAACATTTGCAGATCCACCATGGGAACCTCTGTGAAACCCCCATCCAAGGGCAAATTTTACCCAACAGGCTTTATACATATTTACCTAAATTGATGCCCTGACCAGCAAGATTCTGAAAATGCCGAATGGGATCTAGGGGTGTAGAGCAATTAGCTATTCTGCCGTGGGTTCTGGATCCGTGAAGGCAAATCAAAGCAGATTTGATCGCCGAGATAACTGCATTAAGATGAGACTCTCTTGGCAAACAAACTTCTTCAAACAAGGAATATGAACTTGAAGGCGATAAGAGATCTTCACTAACTCCCGCTGAGTTCATCACTGATATGAAAGTGGCTCCTTACCCATGAAATTGCACCTGTCACAGCGACGTCACTTCATTAAGGCAGCTTCCTGATCCAGGCAAGATTATCAGCAACACACAATCTAGGACTCTCCAGCTAATGAAGACTGCCTCTCCTGAGTTTCCACAGCTGAGCTCAGAGTTTTAAGATAACGGAGAAACGGCCAGAGAGAAGAAAGGATTTATAAAGCAAAACAGCCCCCACCCACCCACCCAAAGTCAAAGCTACCAACATTATCAAAGCATCAACTCAATGAAACATTTTCCAATTATCCTCAAGAAGAAAGGGACCTTGCCTGGCTTCAGCATCACCTGAAATACCAGACCAAGGTTTCCCTTTGGCTTCCCTTTATTCCCCTCGGGGAAGATAGTACAAAATGAAAGGTTTTCAAGTGGGTCAGGGATAACTATTGAAGATGCTAATGAATGTGTGGTAGTTAATGAAAACATCTATTTTCATTATGTACATTTTGTTAAGTAGAAAACAGATACAGGGTGAAAAAGAAAAAAAAAAACTCAACCCAAATGTTTCACTGCAAAAATTAATTTACATTCAGCTTTTCCCGGCATCCCAGCTCTGCCTGCAGAAATTCCAGGTGTCAGTCTTCTCTGGAATTTTTTTGCTAGGACAGCATCTGCTCAGATAAATATCCTATGTTTTTCTTGACTGGACTTCTGTGGACTCATGAACTTGAGACTATGCTGTAAGTACGTGTTTAGACTTGTACCTTAATCTTTACGTTAACCGGGGCAATCTTATTCCAGATTTCATCAATCACGTAATTACAGGCATCCTCCTGCATACCAGCCACTTGCTCGGAGGCTGCAGACACAGCTGCAAGCAAGACTCAATTCTGACCCCGAAGGAGCTTCTGATCTGTCACAGTGACCTTACACTGTGTTTGTGTCCTATAGAAGGTCCACATGATCACATTGCACAAGCATGTCACTAGCATGTGGTAGGCATGTGTTTGATATGCTGTGTCCTCACCCTTAAGTAAAGCACTGCACAGGCTCATACGGGTATCCATTTCCATTATCTGTCCGCATAAATATGGACCAAGCATGGGAAGAGAAAAGTGCTCCACTTGGGAGTCAGAGGTGAGCAGAACTCTGGGTCCGAGACCAGCCTGGTCTACTGAGTAATTTCCAGGACATCCAGGGCTACCCAGAGAAACCCTGACGTGAAAAAAACAAATAAGCAAGCAAACAAGCAAATAAATAAAAAAAACATATGAGGTGGGTGGGTCACATTGCTTCTGCAGTTTGGCTGCAGAGAACAGACAGGAAACAGAACCTCAAGGCCTACCCCTAGTGATCCACTTCCTCCCAGAAGTTTCCACAATCTCCGGCTGAAGACTTAGTGTGCAAATAAGAAAGCCTATTGGGGGTTGGGGATTTCACATTCAAGCCACAACACCAATCTATCCATCCTTGCATCTATCCATCCATGCATCCATCCATCATCTATCCATCCATCCATCCATCCATGCATCCATCCATCCATCCATACTCCATATCTCCGCCCCCTCCCTTACTCTGTTCATCACTATCTGTTTTTTTGCACATGCCTGTCCATCAGTCCTCATGACAGTTGGCTACATGACCACAATGTCACCTTTCATGAGGATGGTGCTCATTTGGCAAATTGAATCTCCTGGGCACCTCGGACTGAGATCGTGTGAGACCAACAAGTTCCGCTGTGTGAGCCACTCCTACCGCAGGACCATCCAGGGCAGAGCTCAAACACCGGCTTCCTCTTTTCCTCTCATTCTTTTCCAGTCAGAAAAGAAAAAAAAAAAAAAGGAAGGGCACAGAGGAGAGCTACTGCAGGTGACCCAGATTCTAATAAAGGAGGATGGAGAGCGACTGATGCCAAGCCATCCCTGAATTGGTTTCAAGTGCTTTTTGGTAATGAACTAAGGGAGTGGGGGCTAAAACTAAGCAGCAATAGCCACCTCCATATCATGGGAAATAAATGTATTCTCCAAACAACTGAGTTTTGGAATTTAGAACTGCATTCCAGGAACAACGTGTTACCTTCCTCAATTCACCCTTTAGAATTTTCACTCATTTTTTTTTTTTCTTCAGTAATCTAAAGAGCCAGAAGAAACCTAAAAGTGACAAAGAAAATGTATGTGACCAGACTAGGAATTCTCTGAGGTTCCGGGAGAAAGAGGAATAAATCAAGAACTCCTAAGATTCCAAGCCGCCTCTTGCCCAGCTGTGAATGGCCTGTTTTCTAATTTGGTGGCTATCAGAAGCAGATCCGGGTTTTAATTTCTCTCCCCCGGGGTGATTCACGATCGCCTGTAATTCCACAGCGGGCGGCCCACTGTTCCATCAGAAAGTGCCCCCTTGCACAAATACAATCACTTGCAGTATGTTAACATCAGCGCCGCCTTAAAGGTGGGCTGCACCCTGCCCGTAAAAAAGAGCGAACGCTCCTGGGTTTAACTCATGTGGAAATACTCAGGATGAAGGAATAACCCGCAATTCTGACACCTCTGAGGTGAATCAGAAAGAGTGACAGCTTCCTGTACTGTTGGATGCGATTGCATGGAGAGATCCTTGCAGATGATAGATCCTCTGTGGCCCTGTGTGGGTCCACTATGAACGGTACCCCACTGCCCCGATCTGGCAGGCTCCACCCATTTTTACCTAGAGCCATTAGTGACAGACAGCACACATCAAATACAGCTTGCAATGGAGTCAGTTAGCAAACCTAGGAGCAACAGGAAGCCACCATGGCAGAGCCTCTGAGCACAGCACAGACCAGGTGGGACTTACCTCTTTTCGGAGCCAGCAGATTTCTTCTGACAAACGATGACGGCCGGAGCATATTTCCCAGTGTACTCGGTGTTTTGCTTGACATCCCAGATGGAAGAGCTGCTGGCTCTCACCCCAACAATGCTCACTCCTTTCTTAACCTTGGCCCTGTTGGAGACAGGAAGTGCATGTTTGAGAGAGCCCTGGGGAAGTCCCGGGGCAGCAGTGGTACCAGGGATACGCGCACGCGTCTTAGCCTTGCAGTTATGAGCTCGCTCACGGGGAATCAGATTTAAACACAAGTTTGTAACCACATTTCCTATCCATCTGTCACCGTTCCCCCCACCTCACCCCACATCCCAGTTATCCCCACTTTTACAGAAGGAGCTGGCAAAACGTGATGGCCGTCAGCAAACACCTGTTATATACGGAAATATGTCTCTGTTAATTAAAAGACAACACATAAAACGACAACCGTAAAACCTACCTGAAATCCCTTATAGTGAGTAGTTGGGAAATGGAAGTAAGCCAAAAATTACAGAGGTAGCATTCATAATAAGGGAGCGCCTGCAGGGAGAGAGGCCTGAGCACCCAGCAAACCGTACGAACCACAAGGACTACATCTGACTTCCCCAGCAGTGTCTCAGTTCCACCCAGGAGAACTGAGGCTCAGACAGATGAGAGGATATTCATTAGACCCGGCACATAGAGGGACTGGGCTGAGTAGGGTTAGCCAACTTCTATGTTTCTGTTCCCTCCTGACATTCTGACTTTCATTGGCATACCAGAGCCTGCATCGTCACTGTCCTTGTCATCGTCATCATCATCACCACCATCACCAAAGAGACAACCCCCATCTTGATCATCATCACTAACACCACCACCGCCACTACCACCACCACAGTTCCCATCTTCTTCTTCACCATCACCACCACAAACCCCTCTTCAAAATCATCACCATGACAACCACCACCACCACACCATCACTATATCCAACTGTTTCATCAGCACCACCATCTCTGTCTTCTCCCTCCTCCTCCTCCTCCTCCTCCTCCTCCTCCTCCTCCTCCTCCCCCTCCTCTCCCTCTGCTCTATGGATTACTTACCATCAACTGGATGCTATTCTAAATTCATTGTAGTTCTATATCATTTCATCCCCAAATAATTTGCTAGGTCATTTGTAAATCTTGTTTCTCACATGACTCCAGAGAAGAGAAACAGGCCTTAAACTGCAGGTAGCGACGGAACTCTGGACAGCCGGAGTGTGGCGGGCACAGCTCTGACAGGTCTTGCCCTTCTCCCTCATTCCCTCCGCCTTGCTTGGAAACTGTTAGATTACATCCCTAAAGCTAGCCACGGAGATCTACTCCCTTATTTGGCCACTTCTTCTGAGCCTGACCGCCAAGGTCCAGCTATCCAAGAACTGAAGTCCAGCCAGAGCTCCCTTTGGCTCACCTAATTAATATTCCCAATTAGAATTAAACCCCTCATCCTAACACAGGATAAACAGTCCAGAGGCAGTCTTTGTCCTCTGGGGACATATACCCCTCCTCCCTCTCCCTTGTTCTCGTCCCCTTCTCCCTCTTCCTCTAGCTCCTGAGTTTGTCTCTTACTCCCTGTCCTTTGTGCTGAGAACTCGGTCTTGGGGTGCCTTGGGCAGATTCTTTCTTTCAGGTAGGACAACACTCTGGGCTCTCCCTGCATCCCTGTGAACTCCTGCTATTCGAGCTGATAAAACTGATTGTGTTCGCTTTCCTCTGCTATTCAGTGCTGGTTCGTTTGGGTCACGCTGCCCAAGGTCTACTCATAATTTAGCCAAGGACACCTTCACCAAGGCAGTCCACTTTCCACCTGAGACTCCATTTGCCGCCTCTCCCTCTCGTCTCCCTTCGTCCTGGGAGGGAACCACGCGGTCCCATGGGCTCCTCTGCAAACTCCAAACACCCCAGCCCTTACACAGAAGCTGGATGACGGAGGAAGATGAAAAGCTCTCTTGGCACGCATGTCCTTGTTTCTTTCTAAGAAATTTCAAAAGAAAAAGCCTGCGTGCGATGGGAAGTCCGTGGCAAAAGGGCAACACAGTGATTTTCACAGTTTGATTTACAAACTGCCTTGTAGATGTGAAGAATTTGTGTTTCCTACTGTGCCTTCCCTTTCTTATTCCTTGGGGAGAATATAAAGAGCTTAGAAGGAAAAGTACCAAGGGATGCCTAGAGGCTTTGGTTATCCAGGGGAGGGGATAGTGATACCAACAGCAGTCTTTGTACATGCTCTGTGTTATATCCATGTGATCAGAAGAGGAGACCCCAGTTCCTGTCCTGAACCTCTGAAATCTTCACTGTTAAAGGCAACACAACGCTCTGAGAATGGGGTGTAGAAGTGTCTCAGTCAGGATTCTACTGCTGTGAAGAGACACCATGTCCAAGGCAAATCTTATAAAGGATAACATCTAGCCCGGCAGTGGTGGCACACACCTTTAATCCCAGCACTTGGGAGGCAGAGGCAGGCGGATTTCTGAGTTTGAGGCCAGCCTGGTCTACAGAGTGAGTTCCAGGACAGCCAGGGCAATACAGAGAAACCCTGCCTCGAAAAAGGAAACAAAACAAAATAACAAACAAAAACAAAAACAAATAAAGGGTAACATCTAATTGGGGCTGACTTACAGGTTCAGAGGTTCAGTCCATTATCATCAAAGTAGGACCATGGCAACATCCAGGCAGGCATGGTGCAGGTAGAGCTGAGAGTTTTACATCTTCATCTGAAGGCTGCTAAAAGACTGACTTCCAGGCAACTAGGATGAGGGTCTTAAAGTCCATACTCATAGTGACACACCTACTCCAACAAGGCCATACCTACTCCAACAGGGCCACACCTTCTAATAGTGCCATTCCCTGGCCCAAGCATATAAAAACTATCACAAGAAGCAGAGACAATCGTGTCCTATACCATTACTACTGCCATTGGAAACAGTTTTATACACACTGTACAGGAGAGGGTACCAAGTAGCCATGGTCCTTAAAGGCCATCACAAGACTGGCAGTGTTACTGTAAATAGGATAGTGGGAGAGTTCCCATCATCCCCTAGCTGAGAACAGTGGGACTTCTATGTTTATACTATGTGTATAAGATTATTCATATCTAGCACCTGGTAGCCTAGAGAGTCCAGAAATATTGGCAAATTGAGGGCACCCTGACCAGTTCTCAGTAGAATCCTATGCTCCTGGATTGAGCTGTGGTGGTTTGAATATGTTTGACCCATGGGAAGTGCTGCGATCAGAAGGTGTGGCTTTGTTTGGAGTAGGTGTGGACTTGTTAGAGGAAGTGCATCACAGTGGGGGTGGGATTTGAGGTCCTAAGTTCAAGCTTTTCTCAGTGTGGAGGAGACCCTCCTCCTGGCTTCATTTGGAAGACAGTCTCTGCTGGCTGCCTTCAAAGTAAGATGTAGAACTCTTGGCTTCTCCAGCACCATGTCTGCCTGCATGGAGCCATGCTGCCTGCCAGGATGATAACAGACTGAACCTCTGATACTGTAAGCCAGCCCCAGTGAAAAGTTTTCCATTATATGAGTTGCTCTGGTCATGGTATCTCTTCACAGCAGTGAAACCCAAACTAGACATGAGGGAAGCATCTTCCCTCAATGTACATGTCATGGCCATTTGCTTAGGGGAACTGAAGTTATGCTGTGTGGTTTCACAGGAAGAAGATTCTGGGAGGTTGTGCCCAGCTTCTTCCGGATATGGCCCATGCCCTTTCCCCTTTGTTTACTATAGTTTGTGTGCCTCTCATGGCATAAAGTTGAGCAGCACACATGACTACAGGGTAAACCCTTTGAGTCTTCCTAGTGACATGTTAGAGTTGGCCGTGGTCTTGAAGATTGATAGTTTCCTGCTGGGAGACTATACTTACCAGATTCCCTTATGGACTATGGGAGTCATTTCTACCCCTATAAAGGTTACAGCCAGCACCTTCCTATAGGAATTTCCTCTTACCTACCCACATGGCATGGAATGTATGACCCATCCACCCACATGGGTGAGTTCTGAGATGAACCCCTCACTGTGTTTTAGTCAATAAATACAGTCTTGCCTAGAAGTCAGACTTGCCTGTCCCCTCCTCTACTAACTCCATGATGCCTTTTCTGGCTCCTTTAATCTGCCTATAAAAATGTAACAGGGACATCAACCCCTCACAATACACACATTAGTGTACAATGACAGGGGAAGTGACCCCTTATGAATAGTTCTATGTAGCATGTAGTTTCTACTTTTAAGCATCAGGTAGACCATGTTACCAACCTCTACCTTGTTTCCCTTGGATCTGCAGATGAAAGATATGTATACACACACACATATACATTAGCTTATCTTTAATATGCTTTTTAGCTAAATGGCCAGGTACTTCTAAGCCTCCCATGACTAACGTGCTCTTACCTTCACTCCTAGCTCAACATCTCTAACTCTACCCTCAGCTCAGTTGCTCCGTTACCTTTAGTGCTAACTCAGTACCCTAAATCTGCCCTCAGTTTAGTTGCATTTCTAATCTCCCTCCTGCTACCCCAGGCCCAGTTGGGGAAGCAGCCAATGGTTACTCCACCCAAGAGCTCACGTGACTGGTGGTGCTCTCTCTCCTTCTGAAGCATTCACATCTCCTTTCCTCTTCTGCACCTCCTATCCTGCCTGTGGGAACCTGGAAGTCCCTCCTCTTCTACCCAACCATTGGCCACTAGCATCTTTATTGAGTCATCAAGAACCAACTGGGGAACAGGACCGTCAGTGTTCATAGGCAAGTTCCCAATCAAAGCATCAGACCACCATCTTACAGTCTCAGGTGCTAACACTAACAGTTTTAGAAATAGACTGTTACATATGGCCGGCATTGTGTTCATGGGGGAAAATGAACATGCATTGTGGGAGTTTAGTTCTTCTGGTGTTGGGGTGAGACTCAGGACCTTATACATGCTCAATAACCATCCTATCATCAGGTGGCACCCCCAGCCCTTAGTTTGCATTTCAGATCATGACTTCATGACTAGCACACACTTTGCATGCATCACTAATGAAGGTGAGGTTTTATGCCCAGACCTCAAGTCCAGCTGGCTTGGATACCCAGGAGAATCTTCTGGCAATAAGTTTTGGCTCCTGTTTTGTACAAACTTGACTAAATCATAGGCGGTCAGGCATGCTGGTGAAACGGCTGGGGAGATGGCCCAGTGTAGAATGTGCTTGCTGAGCAAGCATGAGTTTGGTCCACAGCACCTATGTAAAAGCTGGAAGCAGAAGGAAGAGTTTGTAATCCCGATGCTAGGGAAGTGGAGACAGGAAGATCTCAAGTGTTTACTTGCCAGCTCATCTGACCAGATCAGCGAGTCCCAGGTCTCTGTGAGAGAGTCTGCTTCAAAATCAAGGTGAGATGGTTAAACCCCCCGAGGTCAGCCTGTGGCCCTCCACATGCACCTGTGTGGTGTTGCACATGCCTGAAGATCTGCTAGTATAAGACTTCATTCACTGTGGACAGCTAGGCTTCCAAGCTATGTTAGAATGGATTATGGAGGCTGCCCCAATTACTGTGCACTGGAATTTTATTGAATCAAATTTGTTTTAAATAAATAGGTCATCAGTCTGGCTTTGGCAATCTCTTATTCTCTGGACATTTCTGGTACATAAGCCTTAGCTGACATGTAATGGGCTTATGTTTTACTCAGATTTTAATCTTAAGTAGGTCATTTAGAATTTGGATGATGTTTCTCAGCAAGTGGTTTTTCAAATGAATGGGGTTATTTATCTAGCCCTTAAATTACCTGAAGTTTTCTCTAGCGACAGTGGTCTTGTACAGGAATTTCTAAGATTTACCGTAGCACACTGGATCTGCCTCTCGCACTAATAAACTTTCCTGAGAAAACACATGCACACACATAGCCTATGCAGCTGACACCAAGAGGGAAAGAGATGTTTGCCTGGTGGAGGCCCACACCTTGTGTGAGCATCACATACAAACATCTGCAAGGTTGACCACCGGCTCCTTGGAGATGTATCTGAGGTGTTTACAGAACACGGCCAGCCTGCGTTAATCATTCTGAAACATTTTCTTTCGGAGTTACAAGTGGCAGCCTGTGGAAGCCCATGGCAGGCAGTTCTTAGAACCTGTGGAGACTGGCTTCACTGGGTCTGAACCAAATGTTAGTTCCCTCTTTGTTTATGACAAGCGGGTTCCTTATAGTCATTAATGGAAGTTTATAACCCACTTGTGGTTCCATAAATACAGGTTACCCTGACAGCCTCATTACCAGAGATAAACACAGCACTTGATTTCCGAAGACACTTTATTGTAGATTTACATTTAATAATACATCCACCATGGTGAGAGCAGAAAAGCCATAATTTTCCCTAGAGTATGCCCATGCAGTGTAGGCTGATACAGACAGAACCTGCTAGGGGTTAGGGGATGCTGTGTTGTTAAAACATAATAGAGCAAGCTTTAAAGACTAGATATGTGTGTTATGTGTGATGTTTATAATATATATATATATATATATATATATATATATAGCATATGCATAATGTATACCCACACTGCCCCAAGCACAGGATTCAGACTTAACTGAAATATATGGGAATAGCTGGCAGCCTAGATGCTGAATACAGGGGCATGCTGGTTATGTTTATGCCTCTCCCTGCCCCTCTATGCCCTAGCCTCTGACTCTGGATTACTGCTTAAGCCATCTGCCCTCTGGCAATGATGACCTTAATTGTAGATCATACACACATTCAGGGTGTCTGTCCACTACCTTGATAAAGAGGTTGACAGTCAAGCCAACTCTCAGGGTTTCATTGATAGAAAGAGATACCATGACCAAGGCAACTCCTATCAAGGAAAACATTTAATTGGGGCTGGCTTACAGTGTCAGAGTTCAGTCCATTATCATCATGGCTCGAAGCATGGCAGTGTGTAGGTAGACGTGGTGCTGGAGGAACTGAGTTACACTGGGTGTAACTTGAGCATTTAAGATCTCAAAGCCCTGACTCCAGAAGGACATACTTCCTCTAACAAGGCCACATCTCCTAATAGTGCCACTCTCTATGGTCAGGCATTCAAACACATAAGTCTATGGGGGCCATACCTACTTAAACCACCATAGCAACCTACCCAAAAGCCCTCTCCTGGGAATTCACCAAGCACTGAGCCCTAATAACCTTCCTCTTTCTCTTCCCTTCCCTCCCATCTTGCTTTTTTCTCTCTAGTCCCTGACATTAACATTAACGTATACAAGTTGGATGTTTATTAGCATATGCAAATAATCACTTAGCCTCAACATATGCAAATGATCCAGTCCACTAAGGTCAACAGGTGTAAATAGTCCTCTAGTATTAACAGGTGTAAACTACTCCCTAATATTAAAACAAGCAGGTAGTCCCTTGTATTAACATATGCAAATGAGCCTGTAAAATTGACATACTCTGATGATCTCTTAGCACTACTATATGCAACAGGCCCCGGGCATTAGCATATGCAAATGAACCCTACATTAATATGTGCAAATTATTCCCTAGCACTAGCATATACAAATGGAACCTGTCGTTCACATACACAAGTTCACCTGACATTACCTTATGCAGATCTTTCTGAATCTAGCTCTCTCGGGCTGTTCTTTGAAACTATGAAATAGCCACCACCCTCCCATTTGGTACCTTTCAAGCTAGACTAGAGGTGAGTCATCTGCCATAGGGCTGACTGAGGCGCTGCCAGATACCCTTAAAACAGGCTTGCTTTGGAAAAAGATATTACTCTTCTCTGCTGCAGCAGCTCCCAGCGAGCCTTGGTGGTGGGTGGCTCTGATCCACTCAGCTATTCAGAGATCAAAGCTGATCGTGGTCCTGGTGTTACCAGCCCCTGTTTTGCAGCACCTGTGTCCTGAGCTCCCCAGCCAGTGGGAAGAAGGAAGGGTGAAGAACAGAGCAGGGCAGGTGGCAATACAAACTCGGGTACACTCGCAGTCTATGGAAGGCATTTACTGTCTTGGCTACATATGGTTACAGATGCAAAGGCTTCTGGGAAGCCAATCCCTACCAGGACCTGATAGCAGTGATACCCAAGGAGAGCTGGGCCTGTGGGTGGCTTGCATTCCTACCTCAGTTAAATGTATCCTGCATCCTCCAGACTGTAGGCAGAGCTAAATCCCCCATCAGTGCACACAGGCCCACAATAGAGAAGCCCCACCTGAACCGTCACCAGTAAGCACTCCATTTATGAATGGTTTGACATGTGGGTTATTAAAAGCGCCTGTGTGCTCAATAAAAGAGGTACCAAAATGGAAGTTAGAAGTGATGGAAGAGAAATAAATTGGGCTCAAAAGGAGAAATTTGAATATTTCTGTTCCTTGTGAGATTTATTTAAAAACTCTTGAGTGCAGATATTTGTGGCAGAGGAGGAGGAGAAAGAAGAGAAGAAATTTAAGAGAAAACTGAGACAAAGTAAAAGACAGGAAGGAAAGAGGCACAGGGTGGGGAGAAATATTTTGGGAAGTTCAGTCCATACAGAGTTCCAAGTATGAGAGGAAAACCGTGGATGGCCTGTAAGTATAGTATATGCGCCCAAAGGACTGTTCTAGAACTAGAAAGTAACACCAGCCCAACGCCCTAACATAGTCCATAATCCACAACCCACACTGGGACACTCGGCAATATGAGAATGGAAAGAAGGAATGGGCTTCCAAGCAGCCTTCTGCTCAAGAGGGGACGCTTGCTGGGAGCATCCTTTCCTGAATCCCAAAGGATAAAACGTTTTCCCAGAGCATCATTTCTCGGGACACCAAGTCCTGCTAAGCGCCAGCAAGCTTCACCCACAGCTGCATGAGGCCCTCCCTATCAACAGAATGGCAGAGAGATTACTCACAGATGGATGCCAAACATAGTCTGCACAGGCCACCTGGTGAATACAGGAGAAGACACATTTACCCCTCAGTTCAAAGACCCAGTAGATAGCACGCTGGATTTTTGGAAATGTCTCCTGTTCCTTGTTTTCTCTCATTAACTGTGGCCAAGAATAAAGTAATGTCTGTTTTCTGTGGTGTGGCAGCCAGATACCCCCATGGGTAATCACTCTGCTTCTAATTTCTAAGTGATCTTGACCACAGGACTTCCTGCCAAGGTCACACATTATACAATGGTCAGTCCTAGCTGTGTCTCAACACTGTTCTGGCAAACAGACATGAGCCTTCCTGGTGTCTTAGTCAGGGTTTCTATTCCTGCACAAACATCATGACCAAGAAGCAAGTTGGGGAGGAAAGGGTTTATTCGGCTTACATTTCCATACTGCTGTTGATCACCAAAGGATGCAGGATTGGAACTCAAGCAGGTCAGGGAGCAGGAGCTGATGCAGAGGCCATGGAGGGATGTTCTTTACGGGCTTGCTTCCACTGGCTTGCTCAGCCTGCTCTCTTATAGAACCCAAGACTACCAGCCCAGAGATGGCACCACCCACAAGAGGACCTCCCTCCTTGGTCACTAATTGAGAAAATGCCTTACAGCTGGATCTCGTGGAGGCATTTCCCCAAATGAAGCTCCTTTCTCTGTGATAACTCCAGCTGTGTCAAGTTGACACAAAATTAGCCAGTACACCTGGATACCACTGGCTATCCCGTGAGAGTCATGTCCCCATGCCCCCATGTTCCTTTGGAGTGGCATAGGGCCAGACTTTATAGCATAGGGATATAGTCTTTGCTAAGCCTCTTCCATCCTGACTTTAAGATTGTAGCAGTTGGAATGAGAAATCTCCCCCAACTGGCTCAAGTAATTGGCACAGTTCGAGAAGGTTGCAGGATCTTTAAAAGGTAGAACCTCATTGGAGGAAGTGGTTCACTGGGGACAGGTTTGGAGAGTGTACAGCCTTCCGGAAGTTCGATCTCCCGCTTCCTGTATACGATATGCTCTGTCTGCTATGCCCGTCTCACCATTTTGGAGTCCCCCACCCCACCCCATGCTCTGCAGCCAATATAAACTCTTCCACGGGTTGCTTTATGTGTTGATGCTTTAATTGCAGCAACAGGAAACTAAGATAAGAGCTCTGCCAGTGTATGCAGGCAGCTAAGACAGACCCGGTCGGGAGTGCAGGATCAGGGTGATCAATGTTGGGCAATTCCAGCGTGATAGTATGTTCTCCAGCAGGAAACATATTTTAATGGGCCGTGTTAGTGTTGGCATACATGTTTATAAAGCTGGCGCTTTCCACTACGGAAATACTGTATGCCGTGCACAACACATCACAGGCAGATAACGGAAACGTGGACATGAGAAATAAATATTTTGACAGTGGCTACTCTTTCAGGCCTACGAGCCTTCTGGCACATCGCCAGGATGGATCCACGTCAGAGAGACGGTCCGCCGCCATGTGGCACATGGGTACATCAAACCCCACTGCGGGATCTATGTGTTCCAGTCTCAGCAAGGGTGACAGGATATCCAGGAGCCCCCACCCCTACCCCCATCCCCACCGCCACAACACCTGGCTCTCGGACGACTGCCACCGACTGGCGATTAAAAGGGAAAAAAGGCAAAGGCCAAGGTTTGCTCTCAAGGAGGGATGGACTCCTTCCCTGAGGAAGACAGAAGCCAAGAGGGAGGTGTGTCATCTGGAAGGGGTGTGGTCACGAAAGGGGTGTGGCTTTGAAAGGGGTGTGGTCTCGTGGTGGGTGTGGCTTTCAGAAAGAGGTACAGCTTCTGACCGGCTAGGTCCCATACTGCACAACTTGTGGTAAACCTTGGGTTAGCCAAATGCTAAGAGGCCATGAAGGGAGAGCCTGTGCTATGGAATTCCCAGTACAGACCCCACTGAGGGAGATATCACGGGCTGGAGCCCACCCACGCCTTTATTCTCAAGGCAGCTGTTCCCGCCTTGTAAGTTCAGGCTGCAAACTGGCGTTGCTTTAACCCTCTTCCTGATGCTTAAGGTACTTGGTCACCTTTCCAACACTTTACAAAACACACCCGAGCCAAAAAAAGAAGAAAAAAAAAAGCAGCCTACTGTTAGCAGTCACTTCTGAGACTCTGTTAGTAGGACCTCAGTGTGTTAATTATGTGCCAGGCGTGTGAATGCACGAGCCGGCTAATGGATGCACTGAGAGCTAAGAAAACAGCCAGATGTCCCAGGACTACACCTTCACTATCAACATTTTAGCCCCCCATTCTCCTATGTACCTCTTTATTCATGCATTATCTGTAATTCTATACAAATAGGACAAAACCCTGGTCAGTCACGTGGCCATCAAACTGGAACACTCGCCACCCAGGGAGGTTCTGGTCATATGGAGTATAACATAAACAGCTGTGAGTAACACACAGCACATCTGTATGTGACCGCTGGGTGTGAGGCCTGCTGCTGTGATCGCAGATCATCCAGGTTTCTTTATCAACTTCAAAGATCAATAAACCAGCCTGATGCAGAAGGCTGCCTGGCTGCGGACCAACCCAGGACAAACACTCGGCGAAGGGATGGCCCAGCCACAGAGCACCACAGCTGGACCTGTGTGGCTTTAAGAAGTTCTCCCCCCCCCCCCAGGCCAGCTGCTTGTTAATGTCTTCTGAACATCAGAGCCTCTGCATTCCCCAGCATAGCCTAAGTGGCTTCCTTTGCTGGTATAGTGACCACTGACCCTTTGAGGCTGTATCAGAGCTTAGAGCCTCCTGAAGTCCTACAGATCATGCATGCGCAACTTTCATAGTGCCAATAAGATGGCCAAAGGCCCATTTCTCTTCTGACTTTAACTCAGGAGAGATATGACAGAGATGGATGAAGATGATTGTCAACTGCAGCAATGCACATGCTGGCAAGGAGAAGGTTGGTAAGGGTCCAAGGGCTTTGACTCTGGCCACTAAGGAGTGGAACATTGCACCATGGAGGCCCACATTCTGTAGCTGTGGTTACTGCAGACTACACCTGCAGCTGCTGCTGCTGCTGCTGCTGCTGGAGGCTGACCCTTCAACCGCTGCAAAGTGCCAGCTCATTAATATCCAGAGCAACAAGTCCCCAAGCTGAGGATAGAGAGCTAGGAGTCTCTGGCTTCTAAAGCCCAGAGCAGGAAGCCGCTGGCTTTCAAGACTTGGAGCAGTGAGCCTCTGGGTCTGCCAGTGCAGTCCCAAGGCCTGGGGCACCCCAGACCCAGGATTGCCAACTTTAGCAAAGCCTCACTGACTCATGCATGATCCTTGTGTGAGTAGAGCAAGAAGAACCTGAGGCTGATTCATATCAGAAACACAGGATGCTTCTAGGAGTCAACTCTCACCGTCTTCTTATACCTCATTTTGAAATAATTGCTAGTCAGTTCTGACCCTTCACAGCAAACAAAACCGAGGAAGATATGGGCTTACATGCCAGCATCAGATATTAGACACAGCCTTGAAGTTTAAATCTATCTTCAAAGTTCCAAATTGAGCCAAGTCAATAATCTCCACATAGAAAACGGGACAGATATTTACAGAGAAACAGCTCTGGGGTGACAGTGCCAGCCACCATGTTTTCATAACACTGGCTACCTCTCAGACATCCAGAGTGTGAAGTGCTGGCGGGGGAGAGGGAGGGAGAGAGCCCTGACCTTCTAGGTTTAGGATAAAATGTAATTTCAAGCTGGGTGGTGGTGCATACCTTAATCCCAGCCCTCTGGAGTAAGAGCAGGTGGATATCTGTGAGTTTGAGGTCAGCCTGGTCTACAGAATGAGGTCCAAGACAGCCAGGGCTATACAAAAAAACTCTGCCTTGAAAAAAAAATTTTTTTTCATTGTCCATGAACTGCCTTAAATCTCTAATTTTACCATGTGCTTACTATAATGGTAAGTTGGTTTCTGTTGCTCTCAAGGTAGCTTTGTTTGTTTGTTTGTTTTTGTTTTTAGGGAATTGCTTAAACATACTTATTTAATTGAGGGAAAAATTTCCACACCAAAAGCAGGACTTCAGCCAGCAAACACACATGTTCTAGGATGCCTTTGGAGGAGCTGTGGTTTCCAATGAAGTATTTTCACAGAAAATCGTATCAGGGTGTTGGAAATAACGGAATCAGCATGAATGGGACTATGAGAAACACTTCTTAACCTGAAAATTCCTGCCCTCAACTTCCTCCCCTCTTCTTTGCTATGCATACTCTAGGAGAGAAAGATATGTGGATGTCTGGGTTTGACGAAGTAATAATCATATTGTGTGTGCTAATGTGTGGTGTTGAGAGATAAGAAGCAAACCCACTCCTTTGTAACTTTGATGGAGAAACAAGTGATTTCTATTCTGGTGAGTACTTCAAGGTTCCTTCACATGCCCACAACTCCACATTCACAGTATTTTTTCGATTATCCTAGCCTAACTTTAACTATCAACTTGGTCCAGTCAAGGGGCACAGAGAGGACTACATTAATGGACAGATTGCTCAGATCAGACTTTTCTTGGCTGTTAATTCAGGCAGGAGGTCCCAGCCCACTGTGGGTGGTGCCATTCCTTAGGCAGACAGCTTACTAAAAGCCTAGGCGCAGTCAGTAAGCAGAGTTCCTCTGTGGTTCCTGCCATTCTTCTTTGCTAAGTTCCTTGGCTGGAGGTAATTATGTGTGGAATAGCAAACAGGTCTGTCCCTAAGTTCCTGCTTTGACTTCCTGCCCTGACTTTCCTCAATGATAGACCGAGCCCTAGAAGTATAAGGCAAATAGACCTTTCTTCCCCTAAGTTGCCTTTGGTCAGGATGTCTTAGCAGAGCAACAGAAAGGAAACGGGAATACAGAAGGAACTGCCACATCAGAGATATGAAGGTCATTTGTGTGTGTGTGTGTGTGTGTGTGTGTGTGTGTGTGTGTGTGGAGGGGTACACAATGTAAAAGTGCTTTTGCACATATGTGCATGTGTGTGTGAGTGTGCATGTGTGCGTATGTAACTGCATTATGTATGCATTGGTGACTCTCAAGCATCATTTGCCTTTGTTTCGAAACGGACTCCCTGTTGGCCTGAAATCCATCAGTTTGACTAGGCTGAGACTGGCCAGTGAGACAGGGGTAGTTACTTACCTGTTGCTACCGCCCCAGGGCTGGGATTACACTCTTCTGCTATCATATCAGGCTTCTTTTTATTCTTTTACTTGTGTCCTGAGGTTTAACTCAGGTCCCTTCTCATAGGCATTTTCCCAACTGAAGCATCCTCCTAGCCCCATGGGCTCACAGGTTCATTTTGATGAAGTTTTGATAGCTAAATGGCCACTGTATTAGTTACCTTTCATTTCTGTGATAAAACACCATGACCTGAAGTGACTCATGGGTAAAAGAGTATATTTTAGCTTATGATTCCATTTGGAGAATCTATAACGGCAAGGGAGATATGGCAGCAGATTGTGAGAGAATTCTGAGAGGTCACATCTCTACCACATGGAGAGAGAGAGAGACAGAGGGAGACACAGAGAGAGAGACAGAGAGAGAGAGACAGAAAGACAGACGGACAGATAGACAGACAGAGACAGAGAAACAGATGGAAAGGAGAAAGAAGGAGAGAGAAGGAGAGGGGGAAGACAGATGGAGAGAAGAGGAGAGAAGAGGAGAGGAGAGAGGGGAGAGAGGGGAGAGAGGAGAGAGAGAGAGAGAGAGAGAGAGAGAGAGAGAGAGAGAGAGAGAAGCAAACAGGAAGTGAGACAAGGCTATAAACTCTCAAAGCCCACACCCCATGACATACTTCCTCCAGTAAGGCACCAGCTCCTAAAAATTCTATACCCTCCCCCAAACAGCGCCATCTACAGGGGAAATAAGTCTTCAAACACCTAAGTGCACAGCAGTGCTAGATGCTCCCGACCTCCTGGGTTTGGGATAGGACAAAATTTCAAACTGAGTGATGGTGGCTCAGGCTGGCTGATCTCTGCGAGTTCAAGGCCAGCCAGGAGTATATTTCTCACTAAATCCATTATATCTATTCCATGAGAGCCCAGTTCACATTTTTTTTTTTTGACATCAACACCATAGCTACAGAGAGCTTTCTTAACCTTTCTACATAATCTTATTTCCAATCCCTTTCTGTCCTTAAACACCCTCCCTACCATGTACTTGTGTCTTTATTCTCATGTTGGCCCAGGTTTTATTGTGTATTACGAAACTACCATTTAGGAAAATCAATCCATAGATCCTTCTAGAGTTTATTTCAGTAAAGTAGATACAGCTTTTTTTTTTTTTTTTTTTAGTCTATTACATGATCAGTGCATCTATCACCTATGAACTGAAGTTCCATCAATAATATATATTAAACCTGACTTTGCTTTATGGCCAGTGTTTGGCCTCACAACTTGCTGGTACTGCTCTGAGGACCTTCTCACACTCCGGATGCCTTTTGATTCACTTTAGCATCTTGCAGGGCAATTTTCTTCCTACGGCTTTTTTTCTTTGGGGTGGGGGAGGCTATTTTGATGTCTCATATTTCAATAGGAACCATTTCCGTTTGCATGTCCTCAAAGGCGCTTTGAGTTTAGGAAAGAATAAAGGAGACAGGAAAGAACAAAGAAACATAAATGGGGCACAGAGTGTTATAAAAATCACTCCCAGGCTTGGGCCATATCAACCTTCAGTCAAAAAGTAGTACATGCCAGTCAATTATGGGGCGATGGCCCGCAGCAGTCAAGTTCCCAGAAAGGCAAGTGGTAAGTGTGCCATTTGGGGATCCGGATGACTCCTGAGTTGACTGTCCTGAATATGCCACATACAGTGTCCTTTATAAGGATGCTGATGTAGACAGAGGCCTGTGATTTACACTGGTGGTTTTCTGCACGTTTGGCAACAGCCTTGTACCCAGTGAGGATCAGAATAGGAAGCTTTCTTCTTTCGGATTGGAGGGTGGGGTGTAATCCCATAGCTTAAGGATGTCTCCAGAAGTGACAAATAGGGAGGGGGCTTACCTTTATAAATTTTCTCTTCCAACCCTCTAAGCTTTGTAAGGTTTTGATATCTAGAACTACTTCACCACAAATAAAGAAGCATAAAGTAAAAGAATGTTCTAGTTAGCTTTGGGTTTTTGGTTTAGTTTGGTTTGGTTTAGTTGGTTGGTTGGTTGGTTGGTGTTTGGTTTGTAGAGACAGGGTTTCTCTGTGTAGCCTTGACTGTCCTGGAACTCACTCTGTAGACCAGGCCTCATCTCTACCTATCTCTGTAGAGATAGCCTGTCTCTGCCTTTCAAGTGCTGGGACTAAATGTACGTGCCACCACCACCTAGCTTTCTAGTTAGCCTTTCTATTGCCTTGATAAAGTATTATAAGCAAAACCGGCTTGAGGAGGAAAGGGTTTGTCTCAGCTTAAGCTTTCAGGTCACAGTCCTCACTAAGGGAAGTCAGGGTAGGAATTGAAGCAAGAACTTGGGAGCAGAGACCACAGAGGAATGCTGCTTACTAGCCTTCTGTATGAGCCTTCAGGCTCAGCTTGTTTTCTTATCCAGTCACCAGCCTTGGGGATGATGCCTCCCACAGTGGGCTGGACCCTTCCATACCAATCATCTATTCAGACAATTCCTCAAAGACATGGCCACTGGCCAATCTGACATGGACAGTTCCCCAGGTGAGATTTCCTCTTTCCTACAACTCTAGATTTGTGTCAGGTTGACAACAAACACTGAACAGCTCTAAAAAGAACTAAGTCTTGCTGTCTGTCCTTGAGCCCAGAATCCAACCAAGCCTGAAACAGGATCAGTGGCTAACTTATATGTAAGAGACAGTATCTAACCTTTGTAAACAAACAAACAAAAAAAATGATACTCTTGTATTCCTCTTAAATGTTTATCTTTTTATGTTACTGTAGTAAGAACACTGTTCTGGCTTGAATATGCTAAGATCCCACAATAGAAACTTAATCAACAGTGTGGAGTGTTCTGTCCTCAGGGAAGTGGATTAGCAATCTCAGGAGGGTTTCCTGGTAGGAAACCATGATTTTAGCTTTCTTTTACCTGTACTCTGCCTGCCCCTGTGCTTCCTGAAAAAGACTGTAGCACCTGGACCACAGACCCCTCAGTGTCCAGAGCTTTGAGAAATTAACCCCCATTCCAGACTGTTTAACCAGCTTCATGCATAATTTAACCAGCTCCTAAATTAAGAGAAACACTGCACATCAGATTCCCACTTCTAACAAAAGTTCTAGCTCACAGTAACTATAGCTTCTACAACACATAGTGGCTGTGAGAACTGGCCACCTTAGGTAACTGAAAAGTTGGGTCTACCTACCAATGACTCCTGTTTCTTGATTCTCCAGCTAAGGTGACCATGCTTGTAGTCTATTTCTGTGTGTTTGGCCACTTTATGTCCCATCTCCTGTTGGTATTTTGGATGCATAGAGCAAATGTGGCTTCTTTACATCTTAAAACATTCATGTTCTTATGCAGCCAATGATGGTGAAGAAGAACTGACCACTTAGGGGCAGATGCAGGCAAAGCTGCGACCCCTTCACACCCACTCTAGGCTGGACACCATGCCTCTGAGATGGCCATTAGCTGTATCAACACTGAGTAGTGGTGGATGTTCTTCTAGAATCTTCTGTGGCATCAGTGGCTGGGGCAATCTGGGGATTCATGGAATCCTAAGCTTCGGTTAAGTCTCTCGTTGGCCTGACTTCTCCTGTGCCCTACAGTCAGCAGCTACGCATTTATTTATTAATTTTACGTCACAAACACTTAACATAGCTCTTCTCTCATCTGCTTATGATTTTCTGATGAGCCAAGAAGCAGCCTTAATTAATCCCTGACACTTTGCTGCTGAGTGAAATGCTCTTAAAAATACATATATATTTAAATACATATATTGATTAAAGCATTATTATTTTAATGGGAAAATTATGATTTCCATTCCAAGTTGCAATCCCTACAGATATCAACACCTTCACCAATATTTATGTCCCATTTAACAGTGTGTGGGTGTGTGTGTGTGTGTGTGTCTGAAAAAATGTTTCAGTCTCATCTGTTATCAGGGACAAGTAAACAGCCACAGGTTCTTGTTTTTGTTGTTCATTCTATGTTTATTTTCGAGTAGGAAAAGGCAGGAGAATGTTTCCCTGGGTTAGTGCTGTGTAGGGTGGAAGTGTTCGTTCCCCCAGAATACATGCATAAAGCCAAGGGCAGTAGCAAATGACTGTGATCCCAGCACTGAGTTGACAGAGACAGGGGGAACTCTGGGGCTTAGTAGCCAGGTGTCAGAAAACACTTGGCAAGTCCCAAGCTAATGAGAAAACCCGATTCTAGATAGATAGATAGATAGATAGACAGACAGGCAGGCAGACTGATTGACAGAAACGATGTATGTTGCATACACACATGTATATACACGTTTGTAAATGTCTGAAGACATCCTTAAGTGCCTGCCATTCCTCAGATACTCACAACCTTGGGTTTTGTTTTAACAAGAGCCTATTTTTTGCCAACATGAATCTTTATTCTTCACATAAAAATCTTTGACAGTCACTGTTTGAGGAACTGGGGGACAGCATTAGTTAGCCCCACTGCTGCTGGGACTACAAATGGGGAGTCTTAGAAGGAGTGGCTCCTCTGTGATTGCCCCTCTGACAATCTTGCTTTGTCTTGCTGAACTCCAGGCTCTTGGTAGACACCGGGAGCGCAGCGCTTGCAGCTCCCTCCCAGGGCAGTGCTCGATGGCCCCCACGTCAGGCCACTTAGCAGACCCCTTGCTGGAATGCTGCGATTTGCCAGCTGCCAGCCGTTCCACAGCCCACACATTTAAGTAAAGATTTCACAGCCATTACCAGTCTCAGTAATGACACCTGCTGAAAGCTAAGTGCTCTGCCAGCTGTAAACCACAAAGAAAACTCGGGCAGGGGAAAGATGGACGCTGTGATAAACAAGGAGGGACAGCCGCGCTTTTAATTGATTGAGTCAAGTCTCCATCCAGATGCAGCCATCTCCTCTCCTATGTCCCTCTGAGGTTCTGTAGGCAGGGGCAGTCTTATATTCAGGTGTTGATGGTCGAGGAGGAGGAGACGGCATGCCAGGCAGGTGACATGGTTCCCTAGGATAAATGAGTATAAAAGAAAGCCCGGTAGACCAGCTTCAGGGTCCCTCCTGTTCGCTTCCATGTTTAGAGTCCCAGGGCAAAGTTTACGGCCACCACACCATGCAGAAAAGAGCCCACTTCAGAGTGCAGGCACAGGCCAGTGTTCTGTGTGGTGACCATGGCTGTGGCTCCCAATGAGAGCTGGGGCCAGCCACATGAAACATTTAGGGTCAGTCTTCAAAGGACTCAGGGATTTGTGATTGCCCTACCTCCTTCAGCACTTACTGGTCAAGGTGCGGGCATAAGCAGGGATTAATCCACCTTTGGTACTGTATTAACAAATGGTCCAAAGGAGCTCACCTGTCTTAATCACGCTAGTTATTTTCTGTTACTGTGGTACGCATCATGACAAAAAAAAAAAAAAAAAAAAAAAAAAACCTTGGGGAGGAAAGAATTTATTTCAACATATAGCTTGTACTCCATCACAGAGAGAAGTCAAGGCAGGAACTCAAGACAGAAGCCTGGAGGTAGAAACTAAAGCAGAGACCATGGAGGAATGCTGCTTACCAGCCTGCTCTTTATGTCTTGCTCAGTTTGTTTTCTTATACAACCCACTACCATCTTCCTAGGGTGTGGCACTACCCACAGTGGACTGGGCCCACCCACATCCACTCTTCATCAAGAAAGTACCCCACAGGGTTACCTACAGGCCAATCTGATGGAAACAATATCTCAGTTAAAGTTCCTTCGTCCCAGATGACCCTGCCTCGTGTTAAGTGGACAAAAACAAATCCTAACCATCACAACTTAATTATCATCTCGTGACATACAGAAATAAAGAAATGGAGCAAGGTATGTACCCATTCTAGTCAACTTCTAATCTTCTGGCCCATGGTATCTGCAGACATAGGACATGAATATCATACAGAATAAACTTTCCTCCCCTCTTCACCTAAGAGAATTGTATAGGATCCTGGGCATTGAAGTCTATAAAACAAATGTGTAGATCAGGCATTTACAGATCGTAAATCATAAGAAATTTATTTTAAAACAATTCTTTGGTGTGCATATAATTTTGCCATTTGTTAAAGTCAAAAAGGTAAATTTGAATATTCATGAGATGGATTGCTTATTTATTTTTACACAGGGAAATAAATCTTGACTGAATATCCAATACTGCAAGATGGAGAGCATCTTTGCTGTTTTTCAGAAGTGATCAATAATTTGATTTTATAATCATCCGTGCTGAGAATTCTGCTTCATACAAACATATAGCAAAAAAATGGAAGAAATGTTTAGAGCCATTTCAGAATTTATTGGGATTTTTTTTTCTAGTCTGAAGTCAAAATTAATTCATCATTTTTTATGAAATTCAAGTAAACAACTCAAGCGGCAGGCTTCTTCTTCTTCTTCTTCTTCTTCTTTTTTTTTTAAATCAACCAACCTAACACCACACAATCCAAAGATATACAAATTTGACACTCTGAGGAAGGTAGGTAGGAAAAGATTAAAATATGAAAAAAGTCTTTGTTTTCTATTATAAGTGCTTCTGTTTCCATAACAACAGAAAACTTTGTTCTGGAAAAACACCTTGATTTATAGTGTACAGTCAGCTCATATCTGAGCTGGAGAGGGGGGCGTTGCAAGGAGTGGAGTCCGGTGTAGTGCCGGTGTGCTTGGTGTAAAGTGTTCATATTTGTGTTGGGAACTGGGGCCGCAGTGAAGTCACAGAGTGAAACCTGGGTTAGCGCTGCTGTGAACACGTTGCACCCACGATGCATTTGAGTTTTCAATTACACTGTGCTCTTTGCACCTTCAGAAACCTGATACTATGGCCTGACCTTCAGCACTGAATTATGCAAACTGGTTGCAATCCATTTGCTTCTGGGGTACAGAGCATGGGACCAGGTGGTTCCTCGTCTAGCAGAAAGAGTCAAACAACCCTATGCTGAAGTGATGTTAGGGACCCCACCACATACCTCGCCCTGATGACCATCACAGGCTCTGTCAGTTTGGGGAGGTCTGTTTGCCCTCAGAAGTCATGAAGAAGAGGCCATAAAAGGATACTGACCCATGGTACTTTTGGTAAGTTATTTCTCTGCTGGTTAAATGAGCCAATTCAAGCTGGATTAGATTATATTAAATGAAGGTTTATTGGGAAGCTACTCATGGGCAGGCAAGTTCGCTGCCCCCCCCCCCAAGGAAGGAGACCAGAGAATTCACCATGGGAAGGGAGAGAGAGGAGAGGAGATGGGGAAGAGAGAGAAAGAAAGTATACATAGAGAAAGAAGGAGAGAGAGAAGAAAAGAGTAGAGAGTCCAAATGTCTGGATTATATAAGGAAGTGTCTCTAGGGGTGGGGCAGTCCAGCCTCTGAGCTGAAAAGTTCAGGGTTGGGAGTAGGGCATGCTAGGTAGGACCTGAAGGTTCCTGGGAGAATCTGGAGACCAGATCTGCCTTAGTATGTAAGATATGCACCTCAGTCTCTTGTCCCAGGGTCTGAAACCAAATAATTTTTAAGGACATAATATTATCCCACACAGTGAGTCAATAATCAAAATTAAGAACTTCCTTTTAAAAAAAAAAAGTAGGATTTTTTTTTTTTTGGTTCATCTTGAAGTACAATATAATTCTTAGACCTCATGCCTTGATAACACCCTGCCATGAAGAACTATGTGCTGTAAAGCCATGAGCCAAAATAAAACCTTCCCTGGCGTAAGCTGCGTCTGTCAGGCATTCAGCCACAGCAGCGAGAACAGTTGTTACAAAGATCACGTTCTCTCCTCTACTGAGAGAAGCCTGCAGGCTAGGTGAAGTGAGTAACCGACTCAGAGTGCTCTATTCCACAGCAACGGCACAGACCAAGCTGAGGGTGCCTGAGTGACACTCACAGGGACATTGGCAGGCTCTTCGCAAAAAGGACTACCAGAGAAATCCCAGGGGCAACCGCAAGATACAGAGCAAAAGGTGTCTTCTACCCCATGTAGATGATTAAAAAGAAAAAAGAAAAGTTCAGCTCCAGTGAAATCGAATCCCACTGGAGCACAGAGCTTCTGTCCTCAAGCCCACATGCCTGAGATGCCTTCTCTCCTGTCTCTGCCACGTCGCTGACGGAGCCCTAGTCGCTTGAGTAATTCTCTCCTCTTGTCTCACTGCGACCTGGAACCTCCATTCCTCTCGGCAGCTATTTTAGCCTGCCAATCCTCAGGCTGTCAGTAAAAACAATGACAGTAATAGGGATGGAACAAATTGCAGCATCCCCTGCCAAGGCTTCTTTTACAATGAGGATTGAGAAGCCAATTTTACAAGAACTTAGTCTCCTCTTTGGTTGGTGCCAAGAGCCCAGAGGCATTCGGTACAGAGAGAGCTGCAATGGCTTGCCTGGATGCCCTCGATTAGAGTCAGCCTACCACAGAATGTATTTGAATCTGAGAACGCCCTAATCAAAAGGTAGGTCAGGTCTGGGCAATACTTTTCGAAGATCAGGCTGTGACTGGCTGTGTAAGGCTGAATGAGCTTGAACCCCCAGGAACCTCAGAATTGAGAAGGGCAGGAGTGGAGCCATTCCCCACCTGGCTCTACCAGTTCTGGAACATGTAACCATGACACCCCACTGAGGACCAGGAGCGCTGGGTTACAGTAGCCTAAACACCTGGAGTTCTCCATGCTAATGAGGTATCTAGATAGGCTGCCAAGCTTTCAACCAATGAGCCTTCTGGGCACTCCTTCCCACAAAAGCTATTTAATCCCAGGTTCACCGAGAATAAAGATACATTCACATCACATCCAACACCAAATAAACCAGTCTGAACAAGCAGGGACCATTTCTTCATTCAAGATCATCTCCGGGAAGGCCTTCATCTTAAAGAACTGTGCCTGAAACTCCCAAGGAAGACCTTCTCTATTCAAGCCTTCATCCCAGACCCTCCTGTTTCCTGTTGACAAAGATAGTCAGTTCTTAGACGTCAAAAAAAATGTCTTGTACATCTTAAAACTTATTTTGTGGCTCTCTACTTCTTTGTGGATGAAATATGACCAGCTGCTTCGCCATTCTGCCATTCCTTTCCCACCATGATAGACTGTACCCTCAAACTAGGAAGCAAAATAAGCCCTTCTTTCTATAAGTCAAGTGTTTTGTCACAATGGTGAGAAAAGTGATAAACATGTCATCCAAGCTTTTTGATGCTCACAGGATGACCCTGATAATTAACTTCACATCCCCTAGAACCAGCATCCAATGGCAATTAAACAGCAAAACTAAAGTTAAAACGTTGTTTCTCACAGTGAACAGATCTTCTCACACATTCTTCACTGTTCACTCCTCAATTATATATTCAAGAAAAACATAGTATGTGTAGGTATGAGAATGCAGAATCCAAGTGTGTTGGTTAACTCTTGGGTTCCTGGGGCTATGCAAGACTTGTCTTCTGTTTCCCCATTACACACTAGTCTGTCAGAAGTAAACCCTCATTAGATGCTACACAGAGTTTGGAAGACGTCAATGGAGCTTCCAATTTCCTCTGCACCCCTGCCTCTAGCATATCCAACTTGCCTTCATGCAGTATGTGTGGTGGTATATAAGTCCCTTGGGAGAGCATTCCCTCTGTTCTGCACTGTCTTCGTCCTTTAACAGATGTTCATGGCTGCTGGCTCCCACACCACCCACCAACAATTGTCCATTCACCAACCTCAAAGAAGCAGGTGACATTTTTGCCTTAGCCATTTCTCCTACCTACATCTGGCACCTGGATCAGCATGGGTCATCCAAGCTCACCACAAACCCTGGCGTCTCTTAAAGGATGAAGAGTCAAAAAAAAAAAAAAAATAACTGCTAGGTTGCCTTCCTTTTAAAGCAGTGAATGAAAATGATTTTTGCAATTTTCCTTGGACCACTTATATATCCAATGGTCCAATGTCCCCAGTGACCTTACTCACATACAGCCTGGAAATGCACAGTCCAATCTGATAACCCCTGGTCATGTGGCTCTATTCAAATTTAAATCAGTGAAAGCAAAATTAAATAAATTTAAATCCCTAGTTGTATAGCAACAGCTCAAGGATGCACATCCCACATGGGTGAGGGCCATGAATGAACAACCCATATGCAGGAGGGTCACAGATGTACAACCTACATGGATGAAGATCATTAATGTACACATTGCATGGATGAAGACCACTGAAGGACAACCTACAAAGATAACGGCCATAGATGTACAGCTCATGTTGATGAAGGTCATGGCATTGGTTAGCCCAGTTTTATCATGTTTCCAACATCTTGGGAAATTCCATTGGAAAGCGACGCTCTAGAGTGATTTTTGACAAAATTCTGCATCCCCCAGGCACATTTTGAAGTTGACATTTAAAATTTTCCCTTCTAAGCTACAAAGGTTGGATTTTTTTTTAAGGTATATTGAAACTATTGACATTTCAAAATTAACTGTTACATCTTTCTTTTAAAAGTATTCACTAGACTCCAAATACCAGGGCAATTTGATACCCACCATTGTTCACGTGAAAAGAAATACAATCTATTCTTTACTAGAGTTAAAATCTCTCAGTTATTTTTTTCTCTTTCCTCTTCCATCCCTGTTATCTTGTTCACAGACAGTTACCCTCAATTCTATGCTGATGACTGTATGTCTTTTATTGATCACTCTCCTTGTCTGCAGTCAAAACACACAGAGAGATTTATTTTCCTGGTAATCCCAAGCCTCCAAATAGTCACTCCGGGAAATAAAAAGAAGAGTGATTGCCCGAGACTTGAGCTGCGGACACAGAGTGTCACAGTTAGCTTCAGCTGTCAACTGAAATGTCACATTTGGGGAGAAGGAGCCACAACCGAGGAATAGCTTCCATCAGGGTGGCCAGTGGGCATGATTATGAGGATCTTTTCCTGACTGCTAATTGATGTGGAAAGGCCCAGAGCACTGTGGGCAGTGCCATCCCTAGGTAGGTGGTCCTGGGTTCTATAAGAAAGCAAGCTAAGTAAGCCATGGGGAGCAATCCAGTAAGCAGCACTCCTCCATGGCCTCTGCATCAGCTCCTGCCTCCAGGTTCCTGCCTTGAGTTCCCTGCCTGGCTTCCCTTGACTATTAAAGCATGAGATGAAATCGAACCTTTCCTCTCCAAGTTGCTTCGACTCATAGTACTTATGCAGCAAAAGAAAAGATCACGAGGACATGAAAAGGTGATGAGGAACATGTGTGAAATTTCAGTTGCTGACTGTGTGAGTTCTGGGGACCTAACTCATAGAACATGGCTGGAGATGAGTGTGATCATTATCCAGTGTACATCCATAGCAATCCTATGTAAGCCTTTGGTGCACATAGTTCTCTTTGTTAATTTAATATTTGATGTATGTGTGTTTATGTACCCATATATGTGCATGTACATACACACCCATGCACTTCCCAGAGGAGGAACTTGGTTATCATCTCTTACTCCCTGCTGTTATTTCCTTGTGGCAATATCTCACTGATTGCTAGTTTGTGAATAGGTTGGCAGATGGCAAGCTTTAGCAATCCTTCTGTCTTGAAGCCCTAAGCCATGGAACTACAGGCATGGAGAGCTCCATGTGGCTTTTTTTTCATGGGTGCTAAAGATCGGAGCCTACATGCTTATGCAGCAAGGGCTCTTATCCTCTGAGCCTATGGTGCTGGGGAAACTGGCTATCTTCATGTAGAAGAATGAAACTGAATGTTTACCTCTCAGCATTGCACACTAATGAACTCCAACGGATTAAGGATCTCAGCCAACCTGAAACTTCTAGATGAAAGTTTAGGGTGTTCATGTCAAGATATAGGAATATGGCCAAGGACTTTCTGAATAGGACTCTGATCACTCAGAAAATGAGGCCAATAATCAACAAATGTATCTCATGAAGCTGAAAAGCTTTCAAACAGTGAAGGGAACTTTTCAATCAAAGGAAGGAATACCCACATTCTACACACATTCTATACAGAATGGGAGAAGATCTTCGCCGGCGGTAAATCCAACAGTGAATGTATAACAAATAAAGAAACCAAGCAACCTAGTTTTTAAAATAGAGCATGGGGATTGAACTGAGAGATCTCAAATTAAGAAATATAAAATGATATTAAGTGTTTTTAAAGTGTTCAATACCCTTGGCCATAAGGGAAATGCAAACTAAAGCTACTTTGGAGATTGCATGTCATCCTAGCCACAATGGGCACCATCAAGAAAATAAATAACAACAAAGGCTGGCAAGGATGTGGGGAGAGTGGGACCCTTACACACACCCCTAGTGAGGGTGCAAAACTATGGCAGTCAGTGTGGAGATTTCCCCCAAAGCTAAAAATAGAACTGTCATGTGACACAGCTATGAATATCAAAGAACACGTAGTCTGCATAAACACTGAAGACAGGCATATCAGAAGGCAGGACCAGGACAGTTTGTGCTATGCTAAAGCAATGCACAGCCCCAACTCTTACTGACTTTAACAAAAGTTCATTCTGTGCTCATATTCCCTGTCCTATATGAACAGGCAGGATGTAGGCTATATGAGGCCACTGTCAGAATCCAGCACCTCAACACTTCCAACTAAAGAGAGAGAGAGATAATAAGAAGGCTGGCATCTTCGCTCAGTCACACTTCCATAGAACTGTCTCAAGTAATTTTGGACAAAGGAAGTCATATGACCTGAGTTGACTGTATAATAGTCCACTAGGATCCTAAATGTGTTACTTTTCACAGGGCTGTGACAAAATGCCTGATAAAGGGAGGATGAAGGGAGGATGGGTTTATTAGAGCTCACAGTTCAAGGTTTCACAGTCCATCATGGTGGGAAGCCCATGGTGGTGGGTAAGTGAGACAGCTGGACACAAAGTCTGTAGTCAAGAGTGAGGGAGATGAATACTGGTGCTTAATTTGTTTTCTTCTCTTTATTCAATTCAAGACCCCAGTCCATGGTATTGTGCTAGCCACATGAGTGAGTATTTCCTCTTCAGTTAACTCATTATAGAAATACCTACACACATACACACACACACACACACACACACCACCTAAAAATGTGTCTTGTATGTTATCTAAGTCTCAGGAGGCTGACAAAATTAACAATCCTATCTAGACATAAATTCTAAACTGATGCTAGAATATTCCCAACCAAGGATGTTTGACACGATGAAGCAAAGCCAATGATATTGGGGAGTTAGATTCATAAAGCCATTGCCCACAATTTCACCTCAGTGGGTGTAAAGCCCTATACCATAGAATCTCAGCTATGTCTGTTAGGCCAGAATGACTCTGACATCTTCCCAACCAAAGACAACAGGGGAGAGGAGATGAAGAAAAAAATAGTACATCTTCCTTAGAGAATGTAGGCATGCTGGTTATCTTTAATTATAACCCAGACTCTCCTGAGAAAAGTCTCCATGGGAGATTGTCTAGATCAGGTTAGCTTCTAGGCTTGTCTATGTTGGATTGTCTTAATCTAGATAATTGATATGGGAAGACTCATTCCACTGTGGGTGGCACCATTCCCTAGTCCTGGTATGGTTTAAGTATATGAGTGGAGAAATCAAGATGAGCAGAAATGAACAAGCAAGCACTCATACATTCACTTCTTTCTGCTCTTGACTGTAGGTGTGATGTGACTATCTGTTCCTGGTTTGGATTTCCCTACAATGGTGAACTGTAATTTTGCATTGTAATCTAAAATAAATCCCTTTCTCCCCTATGTTAATATTTGTTAGGGCATTTATCATACCAAGAGAAACAAAGTAGGACACGTAGGGACAGGCATTGTGGTATACTGATGATATACTCATTCTCAACCTCAGGGCTTGGAATTGGGTGGAGAAGTGGAGGATGCCATTTTCTACACAAATGAGATGAGACAGTATGAATCCAAACCTCAGACTTGAAGTTATGGAGGCTGCTCTGAGAAACACCGAGGGATCACATGTTTTCAATGCAATGGCAGTCAAGTCTTCAAAACCATTCATGACAAGAGTGACTTGTCACCAAAAGCAAAGACTAAGGGTGTGACAATTTGATCAAGTTCTGTTTCTGAATCAAATAAGCATAGAATTAGATACTCCTTAGCCTATGAGTGGGTTTTTTCATCTAGTCACAGCTTTCTCAGACACTAGATTTGACAGATGGCCCATGGGGTCTGTGGTTGCATAAGTCAGCATCATTGGAAGATCCAGGATAAGAGCAGGACACACACACACACACACACACACACACACACACACGGACGGAACTGAGAAAATGTATTTAAAATCCACTGATGTCCTTGCACACTGACTTTGCACCATGTAATACACTATTCTTAGCTGAAATTTTTTCAGTTTAAAACCTCCCTGGAGTTAAGAGGACATTGCTGGTCAAGTAGATGTGTAGCCAGACCACAACCCACTATCCCAAGTCTGAAGACACAAGCTATAATTTTCAAGTACTCGTGAATACAGCATATCTTTCATCTGTATGTGTAGTATCTTATACATCTGAAAGATCCCACAAGATAATGGCTAAGTCTGGAGACACCAACCCTTTATTCCAACTTCCTCCAACTCTCTTTCTGGAACAGAAGTCATAACTTAACCTAGAATTAGTCTTTCTCCCTAAGTCAGAAGTATTTACTAGAAATCTTTCCATGTTGGACTCTATTCTGAAATAGGCCCCTCCAAAAAGAGTCAGTTTGACAGAATCTTTCATGTGGAAGCCACCTTCAAAGGCTTTTGATTTCTTTACACTATTTTTTTTTGATGTGTGAAGAACAATCCCACCTTGGTTCCTGCCATGTGAATCTAATCTAAGCCCACGGATACAAGGAAGAATTTCATGCTGAATAGCTCCTGGTACAAATAAGACAACAGACAGGTGGTACATATGTGCAGGCTTCAAACAAGAAGACTGTTGAGTGGAGTGTCAGGCAAAGGGAATTGAAGAGGCTGGCACAATGACGGAGTGTCAACAGAAGTGACATCTAGGCACAACGTACAATATAACGGCATCCCAAACTGAAGCTTAAATTGGCACACACTTGAAGTGCGCAGCCTCTTTCATATTTCCAGCAACGGGAACGTTGATAAGCACCATGCCTAGGCTTCTCTAGAATAAGAATATATAGTATACATTCTCTGCAAGAATGCAGGAAAAAGGAGTACACCCCTTTGCAAAATGAACGCACCAAGCAGGTAAAGGGAAGTTAAGCCTTAACAACAAAGGACAGTTGGGAAATAGGCAGCGGGTGGGTATTTCTCAGTTTCCGATGTCCACTGACCTCTTCTTACCTTCAGAGCCCACAAAGGGCCACTCATTTAGAATATCATCAAACCCTGGCACTGAAGGAGAAAGGTAGAAGGCCCTCACCTAGTTCTCCAGTGTACACATGGAAAAGACGGGTCATGTGCACTTTCTTTCTTTCAGCAGAAGCTACATGAGCATGCCTGACCTCAGAGGGATGGGCGAACTCAATTTAATGGTGATGAGGAAGATTTACTTTACAGATATGAGGAAACCCAAGCCAGCTCTCTTCTCTGGAGGCATGAGTGAGTGACCATACTGGCCACTGCATAATGCAGACATCCGATGAGATGTTACGGTGACAGACAGAAGTGAGTATCCTGATATCAAAGCCTAAGATACCGTAGGAGAGTAAACAGGTGTGCTGTGGGGGTTTGTAGGCTTAGAGGAGGCCATGTGACATCTCATCAAAGAAAAGCAATAACCTTTCCATCAGACCCCAGTTCAGGTTGAACACTCTAAATAACCCATTCAATCATTATTAGAGCACCTACTATGTGCAGTCCCTCCCAACGCTCAGGGATGCAATCCTCCCTGACAGGATGGGTGGTTTTTCTAGAACAGGCCTTGTTTGCAAGCTACGCGGCATTGAACCAATTTGGTGCCACACAGGAAAGGGTTCAGAGTATCTTCATGTCCCACTGTAGATTTTCTGCTTGAAATCCTGCTTCAGACAAGTACTGGGAGTCTCTTAGACACTGCTGGAGTCAGAATAATTCATAGGGAGCCATCGAGCCTCACACACAGGCTCTCTGAAGCTGCATAATAGACCCACACAAGTTCTCATTAAGGACCACAGTTTTCAGCCCAGCAAGACAGAGCCCAGCTATCATTATGCATCTCCAGGAATGCAGATTAAAATTAAATCAATTTGTTTATCTCCAGGTCCTCTGACCAAGGAACACTTCAGAGAGGAAAGCACTCCACCCCTACCCTAACACACACACACACACACACACACACACACACACACACACACACGGAAAACCCTCATTCAAATGAAGATATTAAAAATATTAATCTCAGAAGGGTTTTGGAAGTAAACTTAATTATCCAAAGGGCAGGAGACCAAGTGGGAATCTGCCAGTGCTGGTGCTGTGAGCTAACATCCAGCCCATCAAGGCACCAGCTACTGTATTTGAAGAAAGTGATGACATTTCCCTGTAAATTCATTGGAAGCATCTATGAATTTGTGTCCCTCTGTATCACTGTCACCTCATTTTTAAGGCTTCCGTGTTTCTAAAATACTCCTTAGGAAGTGTTTAGCAATAGAATATTTTAAGTTTTTCTTCTATAATTTTTTTCCTTTATGCAGAACAGTGAGCATCTTTATGGTATTTCATACATGCTCTGGTTTGGTGGATGCCTTACCCCCACTGTTCCCTGCCCCCCCCCATCCTGTTGTACCTTTCCACACCCAGGCTGCCTCCTTACACTTCTGGGTTTCCCCCTTCCATCTTTATACATTATGGGCTTTGCCACCTTCCCACCTGCTACACTTCAGGCCTCTTTTAACCTCTTGCGGAATCCTTTCCAGTGTCCTGGTTTCTATCTATCTGACTCCTACATAAATGCACATCAATAAAATGAAATGCTAGGATTTGATAATGAGATAGAATGCATAGGATTAGACTATTTTTGGTTTTGGCTACCTGTGTTTCCTAGCTGTCTGTCTGCCTATCTGTCTGTCTGCTTGTCTGTCTATCTCTCTGTCTCTGTCTGTCTCCCTAACTCTGACTCTGTCTCTTTGTCTCTCTGACTCTCTGTCTCTCCCTGTCTCTCTGTCTCTTTCTGTCTCTCTGTCTCTGCCTCTCTCTTTCTCTCTGTCCCTCTGTCTCTCTCTCTGTCTTTCTCTCTCTCTCTCTCTCTCTCTCTCTCTCTCTCTCTCTCTCTCTGTCTGTCTGTC
>NC_034612.1:18224196-18249549 GCF_900095145.1 Mus pahari
TCTCTCTCTCTCTCTCTCTCTCTCTCTCTCTCTCTCTCTCTTTCTCTTTCTCTCTCTCTCTCTGTAACATAAGAAACTGGTTTCTCTGACTCAGGAATCAGTACTGACATACCTGCCCACCCAATGTGGGGCATCACAAGGATCAGTTGACACTATGTGAGTGTGAACTTTAACCCCTGTGCTCCCTGCTCCTCCTGTCACACTTGTGCCTTCAGACACATGTACACACCCCACTCCCATGCCTCCCTGGTCCCTGTGTTTTCAAACTCTTGCTCACTTGGATGAATCTGTGGTTTCTTTGAGATTCCACTTGGAGCGAAAGGTCCGCTTGAGAAACCTGCCCTTGTTTTTGCTTGTCTTTTCCTAAATCAAAGAAATGTCCCTTGTACCCAAATGGGATACCTGCCCACCAGCATGCTCCCCATTTCTCTCTGTGGATTTGTGTGTGTGTGTGTGTGTGTGTGTGTGTGTGTGTGTGCACATGTGGAATTCAGAGGACTACCTTACCATCACAGTCCTAACCCTCCACTTTGTGAGACACAGTCAGTTCAGTGCGTGCTGCTCTCTACACTGACTAGGGCCATATGAGCTTCTGAAGGACTGACTCTTGAGTCTCTGCCTCCTGTCTTGCTCTGGGAAGACAGGAATTACATGCTAGCAGATCTGGCTCTACGTGTTTTCTGGAGTTTTGAACTCAGGTCTTTATATTTGGCATACACTTTATGAACTGAGTCGTTTCCCTAGCCCCTACCACCACCTCCCAGATTCTATCAGAGCTGTGCACAGGAATTGCCCTGCCAACAGGTCTAGTGTCACATATGGATTCACTATTGGAGGAATGTCTCAGTTTGTCCCACACTAGGCAGCAGGCTCTAAACGCTAGGTAGCATTTCCCCAGAATAACATTTCAGCATCCAGTACTCTCCCGTCCAACTGTCTTGTTTCTACGAGACCTCCAAGACCTAATTCAAATGGCCCACGAGACATGGCTTCCTGCCTTTCTGGAACGCATGCTTGTTCCTTGATCTTTCATGTATTTTTGATGCTTTGTGTTCTTGGTTTGAGGACATGCGCACCTGTGTGCAGCTGAGAAGATCTTTTGGTATCGTCTCTTATCCTTCTTTTTATCCTCCTCTTGCTTCCTGCCAAGGCGACACAGGGACACACAGAATCTCCCCCGAAGAACAAGGCACGGCAGCTAACCCAAGGAAGGCAACACGGGAGAGATCTATTTTTCTGGTTGACATTTTATTCTGAAAAAAATCAAACTACCAAAAGACTCTTCCTACACTCAACAGCTAAAGGTCAGTAGAGCTGTCCTTTCCAGAAGGATTCGGGGGCCCTTGAAGGACAGCCAGAGTGAAAAGGGGATGTAGGAGTGGGGGTGGGGCACAGTGCAGATTTATAGCTTAGATCTTGCACCCAGGGATTGCCACTCAGAATACTCAGAAAGCTGACAAATGTAGGGGCCATCAAACAGCTGGGGGCCCCAATACAGCTGCTCTGCTAAACACTGGATGAATAGGAGCCCTGTGTTCATGAGAACACAGGACATAGAAAGTGGGGCTGGGAAGGGACTATCCCAGTGACAGGAAGTGAGTGCTGTCTCTCAACTGACTGGCACACACAGGAAACACTTCAGAACACTGTGCAGTCTTCCTGGATTATCCCCAGAGTAGTGGCCAGTGTGAATATCACCTGGTTTCTTTTAGATGTGAGAAACAGGGGCAGGGCTGACGTCAAAACTCTGCTCATCAGTAGATGGGCCGTGAAACCTAAGTCTTCTTGCCTGGCTGGACCTCGAGAGAAGAATGGGTATTTCTTGATGGGTCACATGATGAAAGTTCTCTACAAGATGTGGAGAGTGCTACAGTGTGGTCATAAGGAACGATGGAATGCAACATGACAACTTAGGGTCTTCCAGCAAGATGATAATTGAACCATCTGGGGTTAGGTCATTGCTTTTTCCTCTTCTAGAATGTGGTAGAAGGAAAGACGCAGCCTCCTTGGACAGCTAGCATGAGCACTGCGGAGAACGTCATCTTTTGTTTGATCTTTTAGGAATGCTTGTTTGTTTGTTTGTTTTTGGTCTTTTCGAGACAGGGTTTCTCTGTGTAGCCCTGGCTGTCCTGGAACTCACTCTGTACACCAGGCTGGCCTTGAACTCAGAAATCCGCCTGCCTCTGCTTCCCAAGTGCTGGGATTACAGGCATGTGCTACCATGCCCGGCTGCATCATTCTTTAAGAGAGGCAACTCTCTCATATCCTCCAGCCATTCCTCTGGCCTGTGTGCTAGGTGAACAGGACCCCACTCTGAGCCACAAAGGGTTCATGATGGCTTCCATTAGGGGTATTCTCAGGATCCTCTGTGAACTCCCCAGACTACAGCATCCCCAAGGTCCTGTCTACAAAGCCAGACTTGTTTTTAGAAGTAAGCTAAATGCCATTCACACATATGTCTAAAACGGGTGAGTGAGATACTTAGCAACTAGATATTATAACACAGAACAGATGCATAGCTCTGTTCTGCATCTGCATGGATGGTGTGGAGTGGGGATGCGTGGGATGAACCCTGCTCTCACCCCAGCCCGAATCAACATGGAATTAAACTGTGTTGGTCAGGAGTCTTCCATGCACATGTCTGGGATATGAGAATACGGTTGTCCCTCCAGAGTGTCCTCTCTGAAGCTGCAGCAGGATTTGTTCTTATTGAGCATCTGCCCTTGAACACACACCTTTCTCATAACTCAAGTAATGGGACACAAACAGCAGCCATGCCGTGTGCTACCCTACCCTGGAGGGTAGGTGTGTGGGATTCCCCCAAGTAGCTGTCTATGCAGGTTGGCTTTAACTGTCAACTTGATATGATCCAGAATCACCTAGAAGAGAGGGTTAATTGAGGAACTGTATAGATCAGGTTGGCCGATGGACATTTCCTGGTGTGTGTGTGTGTGTGTGTGTGTGTTGTTGATGATTAACTGCATTGGGAAGTCCTACTCTGAATTGGGGTGGCACACTTACAAAAGTTAGTCCCTAAACCATGTAAAAGAGAAGAACAGCTGGGTACAGGCACCAGGAAACAACTCTGCCTGGAGCCATCTCTCCATTCTTCAGAATATGAAGTTGTGATGTTGTATAACAACATGGGTCAAGAACTAGTAGTCCCATATAGCTAACAGACAGACGTATTTCAAATGACTAATGTACAAGGCTGTATGATCCGTATTCAAGAGAGATTGAAAGCTGGTCGGCAGACTTTTGAGTGTGAATTACAATACCACTGATATCACCACCACGTGACAATTTTTATAATGCAAAAAGACTAAGCACAGGGCTCTGAAAGTCCAGCCGTGTTTGTGTGTGTGTGTGTGTGTGTGTGTGTGCGTGTGTGTGCGTGTGTGTGTGTGTCTGTGTAATATCCTATCAGTTAACAAATCAATGTCACGGCCACAGTTGAATGCAGAAGCCATTTTGAGAACTCGGCTGGTATCTCCCAAGCCAGATTCAAGAAATATTTAAAAATGTAAACAGTACCTTGAATACTCATTTTCTCATTGTTTTAGAAAATATAAATATAGGGTTTTTTTTTAATGAAAATTATATCACTCGTGTTTAACATGCAATGATGGTAACACCTGTTTTTGAAAATGTGTTCATAAAATGTTTAGTAAATTTCTTGGTTTTGATTTCTAGTGTAAACATAAATAAGTAAAACTGTGCAAAAATTCTGCTTCCTTTTTTTATTATGGGAATTCACAGGAACTTTGGGAATAAAAGGAGACATGAGGTTGGAGAGGTGGCTCAGTTTTAAGAACACAGGCTGCTCTTACAGAGGATGTGAGTTCAATTCCCAGCACCTACATGATGGCTCACAACCATGTGTAATTCCAGTTGTAGGGGATCTGATGTCCTCTTTTGACCTGTTTGGGCACTGCACATCATGCACAGACATTCATGCAGGCAAAACATAGAAAACCAAAATGAATGGAACAGAATAGAATGAGCCAGAGAACCCAGCCTAAGAATGACCAGTTAGGACTGTCATTCTCTCTCAATGTATAGTTGGAGTGGGTGGCCAAGGAAGGAACCTATATGACCAGAACACATCAAGAGGTGTGTTCCTAAGAAACCTTAGGAGGTTTCTTGGGAAATTTGAAAGAGAAGCAATTGTAGCTTAGTTCCTTCCATGAAAGACTTCAATGAGGCATCTGTTCTATAAGCTCTGAGGAGAGACACTGGGCAAACTCAGAGTTGGGACAGGTACGATTTTATTATATTTTTATTTCATACTATCCTACTTATATCTTTAATTTCTTATAGTATATTTGAAAGAATCTACATTTTAAAAGACAAACATAAATAGATAAAATAATTTAATAAAAATTTTTAAAGATGTTTTTATTGTTATGGTATATGCATGAGTAGACAGGTTTTGCCTGTGTGTGTGTGTATTCATACCACATCTGTGCAGTTCCCATAGAGGCCAGAAGGGGTCACTGGATCCCCTGGAACTGGAGTTGCAAACAGTTATAAGCTACTGTATGGGTGCTAGAAATTGAACCCAGGTCCTCTGGAAGTGCAGGCAGTGCTTGCCAGCTCCTTGCCCGCAGGTCCAGGAGAGAGGAGAGAGGTCCTGGTCCTGCAAACCCCGGGACTGAGCAGGATGGTGAGTGTTGATGGCCCAAAAGAAATACATTCAACTTTATGACCTGACACTTATATATGTTCAGAACATAGGGAGAGGGATTTTTGGTGGGGTGAGATGATGTAGGAGGCAGGAAAGGGTGATGGAGGATATGGAGTGACTGACAGGGCCAATGGCAAAATTCTACATCAGCAACAGCGGGGCAGAGGTAGAGACAAACAGGTCTTATTGAGTCATCCTGATATGGAAGTCACTGAGACAGGTCTCAGAACTTGAGCCAGGCTTCAGCTCTCCCACAAGGCTGCAGAAACTCAAGCCAGGCTTGGGTTTGCCCTCAAGGCACAAACCAGGGCCAGAATGGGACCCAACAAGAACCAACATCTCCCTGACTCCTAAAAGCCTCTGGGTCAGGGTCTACAATTTGAGAACCACTGCCCGACAGGTCCCTAAAATGAGATACGGTGGCCAGCTGTTAGTTGCTAAAACGTTTGCGAACTAAAAATGATTGGCGTGATAAGAAACTTTGACATGATGAGAGAGAGAAAAGACACACTTAACCCCGCATCCTGGCCATTGGTCAAGAGTCCAAATGGGTAATGTAACTCACAAATTAATTAAGCTCCCGTGACCCACAAGCTCATTCATCTATCATGTAGCCACAGCAAAGGAGAGCACCATGGAGAGTTGTGGGTACAATCAAATTAGAGATTCAGTCTGAACATGTGGGAGAAGTCTATCACAGAGATAGGAAACATCCAAGAGGATTCTCAGACCGCCATGTCTACACCCTGAAGCTCAGCTGTTATACAGATGCCAATGACTTGGGGGTTGAGCCCACTATATAGAGTAGAGGTGTGTGTGTGTGTGTGTGTGTGTGTGTGCTGTAAGTCTTTCTCCATAGCATGCTGAAGAAGAAAGAGAATTTTATAAAAATAATGTCAATGTAAGTTAATTGGGATTTTTTTTTAATTTGCAAACAGAATGATCATGAAATGAAACCATGGCTCCCGTTCAAGGTTGTAGCTCTTACACCTGAGAAAGTAGGCTGCCTGGACTTCATAAAGCCAACTGTCAGGAACCCATGTTTTCCTCTAGGAGATTCACTGTGGGATATGAGCTGAGAGATGCCTGCAGTGGCTACCTGTGACTGCCCTAAGGGGGAGGATGGGGCTTCTCCTTTCACGTGCTGACAAAGGGATAGCGTTCTTCGTGGTCATGATTAGCCCTTGTTTGGTGGACCACAGCGTCTTTGCAGGTCTTTACTGATCAGGACTCGGAATTGTAAACGGATAGATAGCTCCTTTAACCCAGGAACATCCAACCAGGACCAAGAGCTACTCTGGAGACTCTGATCACCAAAGTCCACAGGAGGAGGAAGGAACCTAACTCAGGTTACTACCAGCCACCAGCCACTGGCCACCAGCCACCGGCCACCGGCCACCGGCCACCGGCCACCAGCCACCGGCCACCAGCCACCAGCTAAGGAGACCAGCTTACCCCAAACCCCACTGACTGACCCCTGGGCTTTCTCTTTGACCCTTCCATCAAATCCCCAAATCTAAGTATGGCTAAGCTCTTTCCTCTGTGACTCGATATTTTTAAAATGGATCTCCTGGTTTCTGATTGCTGGTTATACCACGATTCAGGACGTACTTCCTGTGAGTGCCTCTGACCCACGAAGGACCCAGAGGAAGACAAAACAGAAAGGTGGATAGCACCAACGGCCAACCGGACCTCAGGTTCAGGTTCTGGATGGGTGCACAGAGTCACAGTCAAGAGTGAAAGGCACTGGTCATGAGATTACAAGAGTGAAATAATAAAAACCTGGAAAAACACACAGTGTGTACAACCAAAACACAACCTACTCTCTGGCCCTTCAGTTCCCCAAAGTTCTAGAATCTGTTTCACAGGCTGGTGAGAAAGGTGGCTGTGGCCCTTGCTGGCTAACCCTGTCTTGTATCCAACATTCCACGCTGGTAACTTCTATGCACATGGATCGGCAAGTCTTCGCTCCGTATCAATGATACGTATACAGGAAAAGGAGTAAGTCCCAGAAAGGGGGGGGGGGCAGGGATACGGAGACAGCTCAGTGGTTAAGCATACTGGCTGCTCTTTCAGAGGACCTAGATTCAGCTCCCAGTACCCCTGCCCTGATTCACAACCATCTGCATATTCTATTCCTGGGAATCTGATTCCCTCTTCTGAACTCCATGAACACAACACACACATGATATACATAATGTATAGACTATCACTTCAACACATAAAATATAAGTAACTTTTTAAAAGATTTTTTTTTTTAATTTCTAGAAATTCCCCAGGTCACAGGACTACAAACAAGCCATCCCTGAATACAGATCAGTGGATGGTTGAGATTGGCCCTGGAACCTGAGACTTACCCTTGAAGTTAGGTAAAGTTGCTTTACCCACATAGGATAACACATGGAATTTACTCAAAAATGAAGGCTCCTCCAAGGTAAACAGGGATGGTGCTGATGGGAGATCAACCTTCTTTTGAAATTACGACACACTGGGGAATACAGGATTCTATCCGAGCTTAGCCAAAGGGGGCTGTGTTCCTTTCTGTCCTCAGAGAGGTATTGCTGGCAAGAATTAGAGGAGCGACCACTGACTGGGAGTACCTGTGGCTATCTGCAAGTTCCTTTTCAGAATCTGATAAAACATGAATTTGAAGTGTGTATGAACAACACAGGGAGGTCAAGACCTAAGCAGCAGAAATGGTTGTGTGAGCCCTTGGTGGTCGTCTTGAAAAAGGAACATCGCCAAGGCCGGTGATTCTTCCTGAGTCTGTGGAAAAGCCAACTAGGAACAGCTTGGCACTGTTCTTCATTGCCTGCTCTGGTGGGAAAGGGAAGAGAAATGCCACCTGGTATCTGATAGGAGGATGGTCTATAGAGATGGGTTTAAGTATGTATGTGCCCGTGTGTGTGTGTGTGCATGTGTGCACAAGTACATGCATGTCTGTGTGTGTGTGTTGAGGTGCTCATATTTAAGTATGTGGGCATGCCTCTGTGTGTACATGTGCATGCATCTGTGTGTGTGTGTGTGCATGAGTGCATGTGCTTCTGTGTGTGTATGTGTGTGTGTTGAGGTGCTCATATTTAAGTATGTGTGCATGCCTCTGTGTGTACATGTGCATGCATCTGTGTGTGTGTGTGCATGAGTACATGTGCTTCTGTGTGTGTATGTGTGTGTGTTGAGGTGCACATATGGAAGTATGTGTGCATGCCTCTGTGTATGTGTATGTATGTGTGTGCCCATGTGTGTGCATGTGTGCATGAGTGTGTGCATGCCTCTGTATGTATGTGTGCATCTGTGTGTGTGTACACATGAGTGCATGCATGCCTCTGTGTATACGTTTGTGTTGAGGTGCACATATGTAAGTGTGTGTGCATTCCTGTGTGTGTGTGTGTTTGTGTGTGTTTGCTGAGGTATACATATGTAAGTGTATGTACATGCCTCTGTGTGTGTGTGTGTTGAGGTACACATATGTAAGTGTGTGTGCATGCATATAGAGGACAGGACAACTTTAAGTGTCATTTCTCAGACACTGTCTACCATGTCTTTTGAGATGGGGATCCCTTGTTGGCCTAGAGCTTGTCAAGTAGACTAGACTGCTTGGCCCCAAGAATCGGCCTCTCTTCACCTCCTCAGTGTTGGTTCTAGAAGTGCATAGCACCATGCTGACATTTCACATGCCTTCTGGGATGCAAATAGATCCTCATGCTTGCAGGACATCCATTTTTGCTGACTCAGCTTTCCCCAGCCTGAGTTTGGTTTTAAGGGGAAAAAAAAGCATGCCCACGGGTGTTTTGCCCCTGTATGTCTAATCACCACACATATTCTTGGAACCTGCGAAGTCCAGAAGAGGGTGTCTACTTCACTGGAATTGGTGTTACAGACAGTTCTAAGTCTCCGTGTAGGTTTTAGGAACTGAACCCAGGTCCTCAGTAAGAGCAATAAGTGCTCTCACCAAGCGAGCAATCTTTCTGACCCCAAATTAATTTTTAAAGAGCACTACAGACGAAGAAAAGTGGAGAATAAATGTCACCACCAAGTACAGGCTTCAGACAGTACAATCCCAGAGGTCAGTCCTTGTAACTGAGACATTAGACAGATGTTCATTGGTCAAGTACAGCAAAGGGAAGCAGCAAGGAGCTCAGTCCACACATGATGCTGAGGTCACCAAGAGGAGGACAGGGAACTGGGCTGGGGCAGAGAGGAGCTGACTCCTGGCTCCTCAGACGCCCTTGAGTAGAATCCACGCTGAATGAGATGGGGCGCAGATACAAGTTACAGGAACTCAGGTTATACACATTTGGGAAAGGACCAAAATTGCAGTAAGTCGCCCTTTACGTAGCCTCTTTGGGATAACTGACTTGGCATTCCCTGTCACATGTAACAGGAATGCTTCCCCTGTGCAAATGTACACCGTGAGTCTGGGGCGTAGAAGATGGAATCCAGGAGGCAGGCTGCCCTGAGGACAGATGGGTATGTTTCAGAATCTGACAGGAACTGACCAATTGACTGGCACTTTGAAGCAGAGTATCTTTGGAGAGCTGATTCCTGGACAATCCCCCTCCTCAGTACGTAAGTACCCAGATCTATCCATCTCAGGCCTTATAAAATGTATGCAATAGAAGATGCATGGACCCCAACACACACACTTCTATCCCCTATGCATCACGGCATATCTACATGATGAATGGTACCGTATAATACAATGCCAGTGTGATGTATAATTTGCTATTATTCCATATTGCTTAGGGAATAATGCAAAGAGAAAAGTCTGTGCATTTAGGAAAAAAATTAGGTATTTTTTAAATGCTTGAAAACACCGACAGGGACCCCACCGATACAGAGAACCAATTTATAATCACCCCCTAGATATTTGTGCTGGGATTCCGGGGAAAGCAATTTAGTGTTGTTGAAATATTTTCTCTTTTAAATTAGCCCAATGGAAAGTAAAATAAGACTGAGTCAAATTGATTTTTAAACAGCAAATGTTTCTTGGCGCTCCTTGCTTTACACACTCAGCTTGAGAGCAGGGTTATCTCAGCCAGCGGAGGTATCAGATGCCACAAAGACTTTATAAACACATTTGTGAAAGCGATTTCTTGGAATATTTAGTATAGGCTATAAATATAAAAATGAATGAGTGTGATGGAACCAGGGTATATGGGGGGAAGGACTAAGTAGACAGTTCAGGGACAGCCATGGACCACGGGGATGCAGCAGCTAGTGATGCCAGCTCCCCCCCCACACACACACACACCCAAGGGATCCTGTTCCAGCCAATAGGCCAGCTTTAGCACTGGGATGGCCCATGGTGCAATGGGGGAGATTGACAAAGAAAAGGGAAATAGAAAGAACCATGCAGGGTACAATTCCAAAAGCCCCTGAGATGAAAGTCTCTGGTTCCTTATAGCTTAGATAAACTAGCTCTTACCCTGACCCATTTTGGAAGAATGGGAGCTTGAGATTTTGTGGCCCAGGTAACAGTTACTACCACCCACCTGGCGCTCTGACTGTTGAATAAATGACAGAAGATCAAGGAAATCTCAGGGAGTCCTAGAGATTGCCAGACCTCCAACTCCAAGCCGCAAGTTCAAATCCTCCTCGGATGCTTTAAAAGTATAACTAGGGGAGCTGTGAAGGCAGCTCAGTTGTCAGAGTGCTTGCTTGGCACGCACAAAACCCTGGGGTCCATCCACGGTACCCCACAAACAGAACCTGGAGGTGCATGTCTGTAATCCTAGAACGCAGGAGTAAGAGGCAAGAAGATCAGAAGTTCAAGGTCATCCTTGGCTACAGAGTGAAATTAGGCCAGCCTGGGCTCCATGAAACCCTGCTCTGTATTCCCCCTAAAAAGAACTATGCATTTTGTTTCTTTAGAGTTTATAAGTATTGTTATCTGTATGCAGATTTTTATATTAAAATATTCACAGTGACTTTATTTGTAAAATCCCCAATTCGGGGGGGGGGGAGTGAAGCTCGGAGCTCTACAAAAGAAAAGCTGGTAATGGATAGGTAATATGGCTTAAGCAATGATAAATTAGCAAGAAGGGGAATGGATGATTGGCCTATGTAATAACCACATGAATGAGTCCCCAACACCATTCCACAAAGAAGTAATGCACCAAAGAACATGTATCATAGGACTTTCTCTATACAGTGCTGCAGAAGCTGGGTTGTTGGCACAAGCTTGTAACCCCAGAACTTGATGGAGAGGTAGGTTGAGGAAGGAGGGTTATCAAGAGCTTGAGACCAGACTAAGCTATATGGAGAGACCCTGTCTCAAAGTAACAATAATAGCAAACATCAAATGGCCATACCAAAAATAAAAAGGAAGGAAGGAAGGAAGGAAGGAAGGAAGGAAGGAAGGAAGGAAGGAAGGAAAAGAAAAAGAAGAAAATCCATCCTGTGATTTTCAAAAGGAACAATGCAATTGTAGAATAAGGACACAGAAAGACTGTAAAAACTGGGTGAAAGGGTATCCTCTGGACATAACAGGGTCAGTCTACTTACAGACTCACAGCAGCTATCGTCGCCTGCACAAGACCAGGCCAGCCAACATTCTAGCATGGAGTGGGGAGGGGTTCATGAGCCCTCACCCATAACTGAGGAGTTATGGCGAGCTGATGGCTTCTGGGGGAAGGAGACTCAGTTTTAAGTGTGTGACCCCTGGTAGGTCAACTCCACTGCAGTGGATAACTCTATCCCCAGAAGTACATGAGCAGCATAGATTGGATTTGATGGGTTAGGTAGGAGGAGAAGAGGATCTGAAGGTCGGAGGGGTGGACAACGGATGTGGGAGGATGATGGGGTGGATCCGGGAGGATTTAGGAGGTGGGGGGGATTGGAATAAATAAGATCAAAGTAGTTTATTCATATGAAGTTCTCCAATAATTAATAAAATAATTGTATTAACTTAAAAAGAACAATGATTTCCCAAGTAGCCATGAAAAGCATAGAAGTTGATTGGGAAGGGACATAACGGGACCTTACGGGGCCATGCAAGATCCGTCTCCAGATTTAAGGTTTTTGCATTCCATTCCACGGCCATTTACAATGGGAGAGACAGACTGAAGTCTAGTTAATGAGATGCAGGCTGGAGGATCTGCATTTGCCTCAAGTGCACTTACATTTGCAGGTTACTTTGAAGTATATCAAAAAAATAAACTGGATTAATAGACGTACAGAAGGGAGATGCAATTCCCGCACGGTACAGATGTGAATGGAATGCTAGGGAGTGGAAGGCAGCATTGGGTGGCGGGAGCCAAGAAAATGTGGAGGGAGGGCTAGGCTGGTGAGATGGCTCAGCAGGTAAAGGAGCTTGCTGCTGAGTCTGACAATGCCAGTTCAAACCCCAGAACCTACAGAATGGAAGGATACACACACACACACACACACACACACACACACACACGCATACATGCACTCGCATTCACACTCATGTAACTTAAAAATAAAAATAAGTTTAATATTGAGGGTGTTGGCATTTGGGCCAGTCGGAGAATTTTTTGCCATGAGTGTTGTGTGTGTGTGTATGGCTTTGGGTTTTAACCCTAACAATAAGGGATTTTTTTTTTAAATTGGAAAAATAAACAAGGGCTCCCTCCATTATGAAGTAGGTACTTTGGGGGTACCTAAACACCTAAATTAAAAAGGAAATTTAAATGTCACGTGGGCTAGGGTTTGCATTTACATGTCTATTTGTCATAGAGGTAAAGCCAGAGGACATTAGTGAAATCAACGACTGTGTGTGGAACAGAAGCATGTTATAACTTTAATGGTGTTAAACCCATAGGCATTACCCTGCAGTAGTCAGGGACATGGGAGGGTCAAATGTCACACCTATTGCCTTGTCATGGAGTGGTCAGGGACAGGTCAGCCTTTAGTCATGGCATCCCACGAGGCAAAAGAACCTAAGGAAAAGAACCCACCACGCCTAACAACCCAATCTGAGGTTTCTCTCCTCCCAAAGGGATTTCATGTAGCAAACAAATAATGGACGGACGACAGAAAGCAAAATAAAGAGGAGAATGTTTCATAAGATTGCGTATATAGAACATTTAAAGCTGTCTATCAAACATCTATTTTGGCAGCCCAGCTTTTATGTGGGTTTTAGGAATGGAAACCCTGATCTACACACTTGGGTGACTTTTTTCCACTGAACCATCTCCCCCAGCCACTAGGACGGTTTTAAGTCACCCTGTCCGATCAATAGTTTGTTTAACAACTACAGAAAGTTGGGAAGCAGAGAGTTGGTTCCTGGCCCTTTAGGGAACAGAGAGTGGAAGAGAAACTTCAACAGGGCAACGGCAGCGAGGAGACAGTTTGAGAATGGTCCAGCCATCATCTCTTGATGGATGTGAGCATTAGAGACCCGAACACCTGCAGAAAGTCAACAGACATACCTAAAAGCCTGGCACCTCTGTCTCTTGTTTGTGAATTCACTCCATCTATAACAGCAATAGTAGTGGCTGTTACTCTACTCTTCTTGCAAGAGCTATAGACCAAGAACCTGCCCCCCGCAGGGGATGGACTAAGCACTAGGTGACAAAGAAAATAAAGAGGGCAGCAGACTGAAGTAGGGACTTGAGGGCGTGTAGTGGACTTAGAAGAGGACCTATACTGCCAGCACACTTTAGTCACTGCATATTGTATGACAGGGCCACGGGACAAAAGGTCACCAGCTCTCAAAGGTCACAGACAACGCCCACACTGTGTAAAGGTCAGAGGACAACGTGCAGTAGTTGGTTCTCACCTACTAGTAGGCCCTAGGGATTGAACCCAGGTCTGCAGGTTTGACAGCAAGCACCTTTACCCCTCTGAGCCCCTCACCAAGTCCAGTCCAACGCTGACTCTCATCTCAGTCTCTGAGGCAGTCTGTGTTTCTAGTTGATTATGAACATGAATTTTAAGAACTTTTCTCTTGTCTCTATTGATTTTTTTTCCCCACTTAGTAACGGAGTTTGACGCAGATCAGCTGACTTAAAAGGACTCCCCTTTGCAAGTACCCTGTCTTCTATTGTTCTGATCATAAATGACCCCCAGAGGCCCATGTGTTAAAGCTTCATTTCCGCCCTAGTTTCTCTTTTGCCGCTGTTCAACAAACAATAACGAGCAACTCAGGGATGGAAAGGGTTTAATTCCAGGTTACTGTCCATGGTAGCAGGGGAAGTCCAGGCAGGAACTCAAGCAGCCGGCCACATGACACCCACAGTCAAGAGCAGAGAGAGGGGTGACCGAAGCCGTGACCTTCTGACTTTTGTGGAGTTTTCACCTCTTCTAGACATTTCAGGACACTCTGTCTAGAGGATGGTGTCGCCCACAGTGAGTGGTGTCTTCCTGCATCAATCAACAATTAGGGCAGTCCCCAACAGACAAATCTGTTAACAACAACAACAACAACAAAAATCCTCAATTGAGACTCTCTTCCCAGGTGACTGAGTCTAGGTTGTGGCAAATTGACACTTAAAATTATCAATGTCCCCTGGTGAGCCCCAAAGATGGTAGAGCAGAGGGGAGGAAGTTAAGTTATTAGGGTGTGTCTTTGAACATGATACTTGTATCTAGGTCCCTTCTCCCCCCACCCCACCCCACCCCACCCCAGTCTCTCTCTCTCTCTTTGTGACACAGATGTCAATAGCTGAGCAGTTTCCTCTAGAAGACATTCATGCCATGACATTCTGTCTTGATCCCACACCGAAGAGACAGGGGACAAGCAGCGATGGACTAAGACTTTTTGAAGCCACTGGCTCACATAAACCTTTTCTTCTTTTAAGTAAATGATCTCAGGTGTTTTGACACAGGGATGGAAATCTGACTCACACAGTCTTCTTGACACTTTCTATCGAGAAAGCTAAGTTTGGGGACAGCTCAGCCATTAAAGGCTTCACAAACAAAACATCGAGACTGTGAAGGTTTCCCCTTGATGGTCTTTGAACACCGCCATGAGGTTTTAGCCTTGTAATGGGTGGGCATGACTTGATTCCTGATGCTCAGATTAGCCAGATGGCCAGTAAGGTATGACCAGATATGAGTGAAGCGCCAAGATATGACCGATCGATCTTCCTTTCTGTACCTCCATCATTTATTCAGAACACTTCTTGACTCATCTAATGACCCTCAGAGGATGGGCTCACTGGACAAGACCAGGAACGTTAGCTACTTCTTACTATGACAAAACACCCAACAAACACAACTTAAGTAGGAAAGGTTATTTGACTCATAGCTTGAAGATGAAGCCCATCATGGTAGGGAAGGCATGGTGGATGGAATATGAAGCATCCGGTCCCATGGCATCCACAGTCAGGAAGCAGAGAGAGAGAGATGGATGCTGGCACTCAACTCACTGTCTCCTTGTTATTCTGTCCAGGACCCCAGCCCACGGGATGAATATTCAGAGTGAGTCTTCCCATTTCAGTGAACCCAATCGAGATAATGCCCCACAGATCGTCTCAGAGGCTGACTCTAGCCATCACAAAAAGGTCACAGGCACTTGGCTTCATACCACGTCTTGGGACTTTGTATGGTTCCCAGGGACAGACATCCTCTCGAACGCTGAGATGTTACGGCAGAGTGTAAGAGAGCACTGGATGGCTTCAGCAGTTATCCAGTAAAGCACACTGAGCTCTGAAGAGAAAGGGCAGCTGCCAGTAGGTGCAGGAGCCCTGGGGGGGGGGGGGAGCCTCTGTGACCTAGTAACAAACCAGTGTGATAGGAACAGAGCCATGCTTGGCACAGGGGGATGGGCGGCAGGGTGGCTGTACCTTTTTAAACCCAGAGCCACCCTGGGAAGTCCCCACCCTGGGAAGTTGCACGTAAATATCACAGTGTTCCATTTCCTCAGTGACAATGAAAAAAGGCAACGGCAACACTGACCACAGATTTGAGGACTGGATAAATGGCTGCCAATACAGCCAGTAGATCAATGTCGGCTCAATAAATAGTCACTTAATTACGATGACTGTCACTAATTAAAGAGCAAAGTGAATGCCGTGAACGTGCTAAACAAATATGAATAACAGAGGGGGAGGAATGATTTAAAATGTTCAAAGTTCGTCCTCATTTTTAATGAATTGAGAATGTCGCATGATGGATTTTGATCATGTTTATTTCACCTGTCTATTGCTGTAATAAAGAGCATGACCAAAAACAACTTGGAGAGGAAAGGGTTTATTTGGCTTACATGCTCCAACCTCAGTCCATTATGGAGGGAAGGCATGGTAGGAAGCTAGAGGCAGGCCCTGGAGCAGAGGCCATGGGGGCAGGGAGGGGGGAATGCTGATTATGGCTTGTTCCCCCATGCAAGCCTGCCTTCTTATAGAATCCAGGACTATTTTCTCAGGGATGGTACCACCCACAGTGGAACCCACATCAATCATTAATCCAGAAAATGTCTCACAAGCCTGTCTACAAGACAACCTTGTAGAGACATTTTCTCACTCAAGAGTTCCTCTTCCAAGATGACCCGTGGCTTGTGCTAAGTTGACAAACAAGGAACCAGCACACTACCCAACTCTGTGTCCTCTTTTCTTTTTGTAAAGCTCATCGAATGCAATCTGCCCTGCCCATTTACACTAGAATGTATGGTCTTCCATTGGAGTGTGGTTGACCTACCAGGGGCCATACTCTTAAAAAAACTGTTTCTCCCCTGCTAAGCAACTATCATGCCTGTAGCTACTCAAGAAGTGGTGGTATTTCACACCCATCTTCCCTTCCACCCTCCTCCCAAGGCTCGGGGATGATCTCAGAAGAGGAAGTGGAAAGATTATAAAAGCTAGACCTGGTGGATAACAGGATGGAGCACTGTTTTCTGCTCCCAGGAGGGAAGGTATATGTCCTCATAGTGGCTGTAACATTATACATAGCAACTATACACACTCAAGCCAGCGTGTATAAATATTACCATTACTTCATAGTAAGTGCATAGGCACACTAGAAGAAAGGACCAGATGTATCCCCCACCAACATATGACCTCTCATGTTTATGGAGTGAGGGTGGAGTTTTGTAAAGACAGGAAAAGAATCATTACTACTACTAGCTCATTTTAGGATCACAATTCAGGATCTGAAAAAAAAAAACCTATAAAAACAACAACAACAACAGCAACAACAACAACCAAAGGTAAATGAATAAATAAACAAACTTCCCAAACCGGCATTTTTCGAAACATTTGGAAATGGACTCAAAGCACAGCTAGCAGAGGAGGTGCTGCCACTCTGGACACTCTGGCCCATGTCCCTGTGTGTTATTAGCTGTCACTGGCCCCACTTCTCTCATCATGGACACTTTAGCATCTGCCTCTGGCAATTCTTTAAATGTAGGAGTGGCGGGTGAACTGTGGGATTTGCCAATATGGGCTTCCAAGCTCGAGTCTTACGATGATTTCTTTAGTTTTTACTGTACGTTAAATGTCCCCAGACATCAGTTTTGAATTGAGACGGGAAGCATGTTCTTTGTTTTCAGTGTGGAGGTGACTGACTGGCAGAGTGGAAAAATGCATAACAAACATTGTCACTTCTCCACCAGGAGTGTACAAATACCAAGGCATTTCTGATCAAAATTCCACTGAGATTCGTGTGTGAGAGATAGCATATCTTCATAATTAAAAGGCATTTATATTTTTAGTATTAATTTAGTTTATGTGCAGGTGTGTGTGTGTGTGTGTGTGTGTGTGTACACCATATGCATACAGGTACCCATAGAAGCTAGAAGGTACCAGATCCTCTGGAACTAGAGTTATAAGTAGTTGTAAGGTACCATGTGGGTGCTGGATGAACTGCTATGGCTCCCCGGTAGGCAGAAAAGGAAGCTGCTTCCCAGTACAAAGGTATCTGCTCCACTCCTACTAATTGGCTTGTACAGTTGTATAACTAATCATCTACTGAAGGGAGCTTAGTGTTCATCAACACCTACATTACCTCTATACATTTAGATCAAATATATCAATTTTCTGAACTTCACTGGCTTTAGTCACTTTCAAGATAGAATTAAATGGCTCCCCCTTTAAGGTTTCTTGTTCTTAAAGATTTATTTTATTTTAATGGTGTAGTGTGTGTGTGTGTGTGTGTGTGTGTGTGTGTGTGTGTGTGTATGTGTGTATTGGGCTATATGCCTGTGAGTGTAGTATCTATGGAGGCCAGAAGGAAGCGCACATCTCCTGGAGCTAGAGCTACAGATAGTTGGAGCTGTAATGCTGCTGCTGAGACCCGAACCTGGATGCTTTGAAAGAGCAGGAGGAAGTGCTCTTAACTGCTGAGCCATCTCGCTCCCACCCAACCCCACTCCTGCTTTGGGCTTTCTTGCATCTGTCCTTCTGTCTGTGTTGTCTCCATGCCTATCAGATCTATTTTCCCTCATCTCTCTGTGAATTGCTTCCTTCATTACTTTACTACAGTGCTGGGTTTCCCCTTTACTGCTGCCTTCCACCCCAAGCCCCTTCCACACTGTCTGTCTCCATATTAACGAGGCTTCGGGGATTAAGATGCTCTTCTGTGGCTGCTCTGTCATCTGGAGTCTGGGATGAGCAAACTGCTCAGCCACACCACAGTGTTTCTCAGACATGGGGTTAGCATTCACAGATGCAAATCTCTTCATAGTTCCTTCCATGAAGCCCCTTCCGATGCAGCCGCCATGCAAGTGCCCTCCTCCAACCAATTACCCATCATTTCTGCCAGTATGCTGCTAAGCTACAAATCCCTGCAATTGCTATTTCACTCTCTGCCCTTCTTCCTCATAAATCTGGCGAGAGTCTGGCAGCCTGTCCAGAGCCTAGGATAACGAAGTCCGCTCCCATCCCTCTTCCCTCGCTGTGCGGATGACAGGTAAGGAGTAGATCACTCAGGATGACGTTTCAGCTCTGTTAGAGCCGAGACCAGAAATAATAGTGGCTTAAATAAGACAGCAGTTTACTTCTCTGGAGGCTGCCAAGGTACAGGCAATCTGGTGCTCAGAGGTATCTTTGCTTTGCTATGCTCTGCGCTCACTCATCTCCAAAGTCCAGGAGGCCTCGCTTCCATATGCATCCGCTGCAGAGCATAGAAGATGGAGAATAGAGGGCCTGGACTACTCTTATGGCACGCATTCCTAGGTTCTACTAATTTGCTTCTAGCTGGGTCAAACTCTAAAATGGGAGATTCACAGAGACTCCCATATGATCAGAATATGGGGAAATCTCCCCTGCCCATGTCAAGGAGGAGGGAATCCCTCCCATATTTAAAGCCTTTCATTATGGGATAACGCAGCAGTCCTAAGCAACTGGATAATATAGGTCTCACCCCCTCGCCCTAGCTCTAAGCATTTATTATGTAGATAGATTTCTATGTGCAGGATAGGGCATGGACACAAGGTTATATTTTGGAGGGGAAAGGAGGAACACAAACTAGTAAAGTATACCTTAATAGGGAGAACCATTAAAGAAGTCAGGGTGTCTTCGCCCCCATACAATACTGTGCACCAATTGAAAAGAATAACCCTACCTGTTCTGTTAAGAAACATCACTGCCTATGAAATGTCCCCACAGGCTCATGTGTTTGAACACTTGGTGCCCAGCAGGTGGCGCTGTTTTGGAAGGTTGAAGAATCATTAGAGGGTATAGCCTTGAGAGAAGTAGGCTGCTGGGAAGCAAGCCTTCAGATTTGACAGCTTGAATCCACTTCCTATCAGATCTCTCTGCTTCCTGGCTGTGATGCAATATGACCAGTCACCTTGCCTGCCTCCTGTGCCACAATAGACCATTCACATCTTTTCTTAAGACAGAGGCTCAACAAACTCTTCCTCCCTTGAGTTGCTTCAGCCAGGTCTCAAGACTAACAGGCACAATGCAAGGTAGAAGATGATCACTAAGGCCTGTTAACCCGCGAAGGAGGGAGGAGTGTCTCTGTCTGGCATGCATAACAAATCTGTGAATAGATGTCCTAGTTCGTTCTCTCTTTGTTGTGATAAACACTGTGCCCAAAAGCACAGAGAGGAAAGGGTTTGTTTCACCATGTGGCTCCAGGTCACAGTCCATCTCTGAGAGAGGTCAGGGAAGGACTGCAAGACAGGAACATGAAGCAGAAATCGTGGAGAAGCAGTGCCTGTTGTCTGCCTTACCTTGTCTGGCTCATTCACTGCTAACTTTGGCTTGTTTTTTTTAAAATTATTTCAATTTTAGGTGTATGAGTATTTTGCCCGAACGCATGTCTGGGCACTACATGTGTGTATGCACCTGGAGGTCAAAAGAGGGCATTGTATCCCCTGGAAAAGGAGTCATGAATGGTTGTGAGTTGGCACGTGGGTTCTGGGAACTGAACATAGGTCCTCTGCAAGAGCAACAAATACTTTTCACTGTTGGCCCATCATTCCAGTCCTGTGAACTAGCCCTCATATACAGTTCAGAAACCCTTGCCCAGGGGTAGCATCAACCCACTGGATTGGGTTCTCCCATCTCAGCCAACCAACAATGAAAACAATTTGGTTAGCTATGACCATAGGCCAATCTGATGTGGGTAATTCTTCAGTTGAAACCCTCTTCCCAGGTGGCTCTTGGTTGTGTCTAGTTGGCAATGAACCTAACCAGGATGATGGAGAAACGGAAAAGAGAATAGATGTGGCCAAATCCCAAGGAGAGGCCTTGTGGCCATGAAAACAGCATAAGGTCCTTTTGTATTCCGATCCACTGAAAGTCAAAGAGACTTTATACAGAGATCTACTGTGTGACCACCAGGGAAGTTAGACAGTCACAGAAGGTCGAAGAAGATCTCATTTGACCTCACAAGCTGGAGCCACTGAAATCCTGGGTGGCTTTTTTCTTCATGTGGAAGGAAAGCTCATCAAAGCTTGCCAGTAAAACTACTCCGACTCAAGGAAATGGAATTTGAAGACGATTATGACATCCCAGGCATNTTTTTTTTTTTTTTTTTTTTTAAATTCCATGAGTGAGAAAGAAGACTGACCCAACCCAGGCTTCTTTTACTGCTATCAGTGGACTAGATCAGAGTTGTAATACTTAGAAAAGCTGATAAGGGTTCTGAGCTGATTTGAAATGTATCAGAAACTGGGTAGGGACCAGGCAGGCAGGGAAGAATAGCATCCTACTTTGGTTTCTGTTGCTTCAAGAAAACACTGATCAAAACCCACCTGGGGAGGAAATGATTCATTTGGCTTGTACCTCCCAGTCACAGAAACCAAGGCAGAAACCTGGAGACAGGAACTGAGGCAGAGGCCATGGAGGGGTATCGCTTGCTGACTTGTTCTTCATGGCTTGCTCAGCCTGCCTTCTTATACAACCTAGGACCACATGATCAGGGATGGCGCTACCCACAGGCCAACAGGATGTAAGTAATTCCTCAGTTGAATTCTAGTTTTTGTTGAGCTGGCAACACTTAGCCAGCACAATGGGACAAGAGAAAAAAAAACTCTGGTAACAAACATCCTTTGTCAAACACTGCTGCTTTGGAGAGGTATGTCAATGACTTTGATCATTTGTTAATGACCAAAATACCTGACAGGAAGCAGCTTAAGGAGGAAGGTTTGTTTTGGCTCACAGTTTTAAGGTACACGGTGGGCAAAGGCAGCAGGTAACTCTCCTGTTTATATCTTGGTGGGGCAGGAGATATCTAGATAGATAGATATATGGATGGATGGATGGGTGGATAGATGGATGGGTAGGTGGATGGATGGATGGATGGATGGATGGTGCGAGGGCTCAGTTTGCACTTCCTCCTATTTATTCATTCCAGGTCTTCAGCCTAGAATTGTTGTTGTCCCACCTCAACCAAACCTCTCTGGAAAGTCCCTCGGAGACTCGACAACAACTGTCTCCCTGGTGATTTGATTCCAGCTCATAGTGATGCTTAACTCTCTGATTTTAAAACTATGTATATAAGTGTATGTCTGTATATTTACCTGTCTGTAAACAGGATTCCTTAAAGCTCTCCAGTTTGGAGGAAGTTTGGGTGATTTCAATCGCAATCCGCCAATGCTTTGCTTTTTTGTTGTTGTTGTTGTTTTTTTGTTGTTGTTGTTGTTGTTTTTTGAGACAGGGTTTCTCTGTATAGCCCTGGCTATCCTGGAACTCACTTGGTAGACCAGGCTGGCCTCGAACTCAGAAACCTGCCTGCCTCTGCCTCCCAAGTGCTGGGTTTAAAGGTGTGCACCACCACTGCCTGGTCTGCCAACGCTTTCTATTTCCTTCGCCTTCAGATGCATCAGCACAGCTTTGGCAATTTTCCGTTACATATTATTTAGTGCAGGGCTAAGGTAAGTCTTCAGAGGTCCCACCTGGGCAAATTTCCAGTGCATCCTCACACAAACAAGAGACTCGATTGTGGACTTTCCTTGGTTCATGGTCAGGCCAGAAATATGTGAACATATGGCACTCCGACCCAGGCAATCCATGAGGGACAGAGAAGCAAGTTCAGCCAACGAAACGCAGCGCTGCTGGCTCCTTCCCTCGGCTTTCAGAATGGAGTGTAACAGCTGATTCAGCTTAGCAACCCCATAAGCCATGTGGCCTCATTTAAGACAATGATCTGCCCCTGTGTGGTTTGCACATTGAAATTAGTCCGGAGATTTTCTTGACAGTTATCACACTCCTGTTCTGAGAAGGGAGTGCCATTAGTGTTGCATCAAAGCCTGGAAATGACCGAGGTGTTTTCAGAGCCATCGGGAAGGGTGATCATCAAGAGGCCCTCAGCCAGGCACAGTGAGTCACCTTTAGCCTCGACAGAGCCAATGTGAAAAAGGAGGGGCTGAGACGGCTTCGTGGCTACCTCAGTTCCTTTACAGGACGCTGTGACCAAGTACATGACCAAAGCAACTGCTCCAGGTTGCTTTCCTGTTGGCTTGATAAGCATCCTGTATTAAAAAAGTCAGCTTAGACTTCCAGCTCACTATCCATTTTTAATTTAAGTCATGGCATGAACTCAATGCAGCAACCATAGAGGATTGCTGCTTGTTGGCTTGCTCAAAGGCTCCTGCTCAGCCAGCTCTCTTACAGTCCATGGCTATCTGTCTAGGATTGCAGCAGCTACAGCTGAGCTCTCCTATGTCAGTTAGCAATCAAAAACTGACCCACAGACAAACCTGACCGGGGCGATTTTTCAAGCACGGTTCCCTCTTCCCATATGACCCTAGGTCGTATCCAGTTGCCCATAAGAACTAGCCAGGGTAACAACCTAAGAGAGAAAGGATTTATTCTGCCTTACTCTCTGTAGGAGATACAGTCTGTCCTGCAGTAAAGTCATGGCCATCGGTGTGTGAGGCTGGAAAGTCAACGGCACCAAGTGGTCAGGACAAGGAGAAAGCAGGAAGTGATCAAGCCTCACATTCTCCCTCACTGATACACTTCCTACAGCAAGGCTCCCCCTCCTAAAGGTTCCACAGCCTTTCTCAACAGCACCACCAGTTAGGGACCGATTGTGCAAACACACATACACACACATATGCTCATACACACATGCATGCACTCACACATACATACACATATACATGCACACACATACACACATATTCATACACATATTCATGCGCACACATACACACATATTCATACACATATTCATTCACATACACTCACATATTCACACACACACACTCATACACACATGTATACACTCACACATTCACACACACACTCGTACACACTCACATATACATGCACACATACACACATATACACACATATTCATGCACATACACCCAAATACATGCATACACTCACACATTCACACACACACACATACTCATACACACATGCATACACTCAAACATTCATACACACACACACACACACACACACACACACACAAAGATATCACACAGTAAGCCCATATCTGTCCCAGTGTGATCTATGCTTTTCTAAATCTAGAGGAAATCGTGTTTCGAAGCTGTCTATTTCTGCCTGAGGCTCCAGCCATCACCTCTGCTCTTCTGTCGGCTCCCTATGGCAGCAGCCCTGACTTCCTCCACATTCTGTCTGCCACGTCCATCTCTGACACAGTGCATGTACATAACAGACATTTAATTGACACTTCCCTGAAAAGCTGCTATGCCTGGGAGTGTTGCAGGGCGTGTAGACAGATCGCTCCCCCTGGCACACGGGAATGAAAGTAATGCAAATTTACCTTGTACGATGGACTCGGGTTTATCATCACAGACAGGCAGAGCCGAGAGCTAAGCATGAATCTATATAGGTTAATGGCTTTGTTTTACAGAGTCAGAGCCAAGGGAGAGAGCAAGAAGGAAAACTACTCCAAGGCACAGATAATGTTACAACCAGATCCTGATCAGAAACCTGACCTGCTAATTAATTCTAAGTGAATCTGATAATATGCAAAAAAAAAAAAAAAAAAAAAAGATGAAGATGGCAGAAGCTGGCATTTAAAAACTTAGCTTCCATTCCTACATTATATATCGAGTGTCTACCTTATACCTGCTTCAGATCCTGAATGGAAATTTATGGATTTTTAGATGCTGGCGTGGGGGAGGAACACAGAAAGTGTGTATGTAAATAGGTAATCTGAGATATTGAACGCAGTGAAGTAACACAGATATCCTTGCTACTTCGGGGACGTAGGGAAAAACCCCTGGGGCGTCTCCAATGAGCTAAGGACTGCAGATAAGAATGAGCCCGTCTGGGTGTGGAAGCTATAAAATGTTGGCTAGATTTTTTTTTTCAGCCTCCTTATGTGTCTGTGCAGTTCCTCCCACAAAATGGGCTGGGGGAGGGAGTCTCCACACTTTAATTGTGAACAGAGCCCTTGGGACGTGGTTAGGTTCAAGAGTTGAGCAGGTCTGACATGTTGTTCTTGTGGAGTCTTTGCATGTATACAGGAACATACCTGTGGGGTATGGAGCCATTCCCAGGAGCAAGACAAAAGACCCGTATGTGAAATGGAGCTGGCCAGAAACCAGCAGGCTGCAGACATGAGGTGCAGCTTAGTGAAAACAGATAAGCCCACAGGAGCCTGTCTCTAGGCACCAAGAAGAATGGGAGCCATAGGGATGTATATGGCTGGGCATGGTGGCTCACGCTCGCAACCCCATCACTAGAGAGGCTGAGGCAGGAGAATTGCTGTGAGTTCAGGAACATCTTAAATTACACGGTGAATACCAAGCCAGCCTGGGCTCAAAACATCAACAATAATACAACAAATCTCCAAGGCTTTGTGTGCAGCATTGTCTGTAGTTGTTCTGAGTCGTAGTTCTCGGACAACGTTGTGGAGAGTTTTGGAAACAAGTCTTCCATAGAAGGAAATGGTAGGTGCAATGGTCCCAAGAGATAACAGGTGAGGGGTTACAGGGCAGAAAGCCTGGTGGGAGCAATGCTGGTTAGATGCCGATGTCTTACAATAGGATGCGACTGCAGACAGGTGCTTAAGGAACTGGGTGGGTATGGTCCTAATGGCTCTCCCGGAAACTGTATCAGGACACCAATGGACATCGAATGAGAAGTAGTAAACTGCCATGTTCTGTTTACCTTATGAGAGGACATTAAGGTAGGGCAGGTGAGGACAGGTCAGGAGATTCTTCAGTCCCAGAAGAGTCACAGCATAAATGTATACATGCATCTGTCTCTCTTGGTCACTCCTTTTCCTCCTCCTCCTCATCTTCCACCTCCTTCTCCTTCTCCTCCTCCTCCTCTTCCACTTCCTTCTCCTCCTCCTCCTCCTCCTCCTCCTCCTCCTCCTCC
>NC_034612.1:18249640-18279492 GCF_900095145.1 Mus pahari
CCTCCTCCTCCTCCTCCTCCTCCTCCTCCTCTTCATCCTCCTCTTCCTTCTCTTTCTCTTCTTCTCTTTCTCTCTCTCTCTGGGTCTGTCTGTCACTGTCTCTCCTTGTGTATGTAAGTATGTATATTCATATACTTATATACACACATGTAAGTAGTTATACCATGCACATGACCGAAACAGCAACCAAAGGCTGTGCTGTCGTAGGACATCCTCCTAGAACAGATTTCGCACTCTTGATTCATCTCTATGCACACACCAGCGACCAGAGTATCCTGAGATATGGTTTTTTTTCAGGTCCTAAAGTTCTCCGAACACACTTACAAATGAAATACCCACTAATCTTCGGTAATGAACACCCGGCATTTACATGGAGCAGAGCTGTGGCACTCCCAGCATGATAAGAAAAAGGATTATATGGAAAGGTTTCCAGCTCGAGTCCCCAGAAGCAAATACCATGACTACGGTACAAGCAGAGGAGAGTCCCTGAGGAGTGAACAGCATCTTTCCGCACATCATGTAAGCGCATACCCTCAGGCAGCCTGAGGAGGACCCTGCGTTCTCCTAAATGGGACATAAAAGAAATGCCTTTGCAAAATAGAAGAAAAAAAAAACCCAGAGGCAAGAATTCACATGTAATATTCATGCTCACATTAGAATTTCAGGTATGGCAGGGGGTTTATGAGGAGCAGGTATCTTGGCTGAGCCACTCTCTGAAGATTTCAAAACATCCCAAATGTGGTCCTGACTATTGGCCACCACAGGCCATTTCCCATATGGGCTTTGGATCACTCGCGGGGCTCAGACAATTGTAGATATTTCTGGACTCCAAACTGAGTTTTGTGTTCTGAAGTGCTTTATTGAGGGCGGAGGGTGGGTCTATTCAAATATGAGTTTTGAAAAATGCCATTAGAATCAGACATGAAATTCAATCCAAAGTATTGAATGGGGAAAATAGGAAGAGAGAACTTAGCAGCCTCCCCTGGCATATTACGGGGAGAGAAGTCAGTAAAATACAGACCAGGCAAGCATGCAAACCTAAGTTTGGATCTCCAGAACCCATGAGAAAAGACACTCATGATGCCATTTGTCTGGAACCCCAGCACTGAGGAGACAGACAGGAGGATTCCAGGTGCTTGCTGGCCAACCAGGCTAACTAACTCACTCTGTGAGCTTCAGATCCAAAGAGAAAAGATAAGATAAAGGATGGAAGGACACACCCAATGCCATTCTATAGCCTTCATATGTACATGCACACACATGCATCTGTACCTGCACACATGTGTGTGAGTGTGCATGTATGTGTGTATATGTATATATGTATATGTATGTGTGTGTAGATGTGTATGTGTGTGTATGTGTATTGTGTATGTGTATATGTATATATCTATGTATGTGTATATATGTGTATGTGTGTATATATATGCGCATATGTGTGCATGTATGTGTGAATATATGTGTATATGTGTATGTATGTATATGTGTATGTATGTGTGTACATGTATATGTATATATATATATGTGTGTATATGTATATGTGTGTATATGTGTATATGTATGTGTATATATGTGTATGTATGTGTATATGTATATATATGTGTATATATGTATGTGTGTATATGTGTGTATGTGTGTATGTGTATAGGCATACACATGTGCATCACAGACACAAAATAGAAAATAAAAGATAAAGATAAAAAGAAAGTCTACAGAGGAATTCAACTACAAATATACATTGTATACAACTGGAGATACAGAATATCCTAATGTGTTAAACCTTAGACTCCTCAGCCAGATCCTTATAAAATGGGGAAAAGTTTTCACATTGCACCTCTCATGTGAAAAGGTACCCAACAAAATGTCCTCCATTCTTTTCTGGCCTTTTGAGGTTTGCAGGGCATGACTGATTGGAATTCTGAATGGCCCAGAGGTTCCCTTTCAAATGCCTATGAAACAAGTAAGCTTCAGGTCAAATCCTATGCACACAGCAAGCCTGCCTCGGACAGATGTGCCTGGCATCTAACAGAGAATCCAGGCCCTCCATTTCATACAGACAGAATCAGTCCTCTTTCCAGCATTTGGCTCCTAGTTTTATTGCAGAACCCAGAACTGGATTTTGTGTGCTTGATTCTTTAACCCATGGTTATTGCTTCAGTTCTAAGCCCTTCCTGAAAGGATAGCAGATATTAGCAGAGTGTGCTGTAATCATAAGGGTGAAGGAAGGGAACACAAATATGTGACAGTCATGCCTCAAACATGCACTAACGGGTCTTTCAACGGTCTAGGTGTTGGGCTTTAGACAATTGTTTGTTTGCCCACTGTGATGGTTTGTATCTGTTCAGCCCAGGGAGTGGCACTATTAGAAGGTGCAGCCTTGTTGGAGTGGGTGTGTCACTGAGGGTGTGGGCTATAAGACCCTCACCCTAGCTACCTGGAAGCCAGTCTTCCACTAGCAGCCTTCAGATGATGAGGATGTAGAACTCTCAGCTCCTCCCGCACCATGCCTGCCTGGATACTGCTATGTTCCTACCTTGATGATAATGGACTGAACCTCTGAACCTATAAGCCAGCCCCAAGTAAATGTTGTCCTTTATAAGACTTGCCTTGGTCATGGTGTCTGTTCACTGCAGTGAAACCCTAAGATACCAACAGACCATGTCTTCCTTTCCTGGTATCATGAGGAGTATTTATGCCTCTTCCTCACGGAGAGTTCAGCAGCATGTCTTCACTGATCCTATCCTAGTCTAAGGTGGGCATTTGGTCAGTATGTGGCCAATCTCCAGACTTAGAAATGGGTACTTCACACACACACACACACACACACGCACACATCACACACACACACACACACACACACACACGCACACATCACAGCCCCCACCCTCCCAGACTGGAGGAAGTGATTAGGAATCTATCCTTTAACCCAGCCCCTATGAGAATGCCAAGGAATAGCAGCCACATTTTTATCAAAATCAGTACAGAGTTGAGGGTGCAAAGGGAAATAGAGCTGAAAAGTGACGAGGGTTTGCACCCTGTGTGAACCCAGGTGTACTTGAAGGCAGTACCCCCTTGGAACTCCCATTTCTGTGAAGCAATAAATTCTCCATTTAAAAAAAAAACATTCTGCTTGAGTGGGGTTCTGTCAGTATCAACATATTCATCTCAAATAGATTCTTGGTGAGTAGATTAGCAATGCTTGTATTTGTTTAAATATTTGGCTTCAGTGTGTGTGTGTGTGTGTGTGTGTGTGTGAGAGAGAGAGAGAGAGAGAGAGAGAGAGAGAGAGAGAGAGAGAGAGAGAGAGAGAGAGAGAGAGAGAGAGAGAAAGGGCATGTACGTGCAAGTACCTGCTATGGAGGCAAGAGGAGGGTATCAGATCCCCTGGAGCTGCCCAAGGATACTGAGACAAACCCTGGTCCTCTCTTAGAGCAGCATATACTCAACCCCTGAGCCATCTCTCCAGCCACAGAAATGTTTGCTTTACAATATGGGACATAAATAATAGCAAGCACTGGGCTCAGAATGACAGAAATTCTAAATACCTGTGGCTATATAGTCAGCATACACAAACCCCTTCATAATTCATAATCCCTGTGGGTATCCCTGGGCTGGTGGTTCTGGGTTCTATAAGAAAGCAGGATATTCATATTGGCCTTATTTGTGTTAGCCAGAAGCTGGAAACAACCCAGATGTCCCACGACATAAGAATGGATACAGAAAATGTTGTTCGTTTACACAATGGAATACTACTCAGCTTTGAATACTACTCAAAGACATACTGAGTTTTGCAGGCAAATGGATTGAACTAGAAAATATCATCCTGAGTGAAGTAGCTCAGACCCAAAAGAACATTCATGGTATGTACTCACTAATAAGTGGATGTTAGCCAATAAAATAAATAAATAAATAAATAAATAAATAAATAAATAAATAAATAAATAGTACAGAATACCCAAGATATAGTCCACAGAACTCAAAATGGTCAACAAGCTTAAGTGCCCAAGTGAGGATGCCTCAGTCCCACTTGAGAGGGAGAAGAAAGCAATCAATTGAAAGTGGGGAGGGAGGGACCTGGGAGGGAAAGTGGAAGGGGGAGGGGGAGGGTGGAGGAGAGAGGGGAACCTGACCTGGTATTGGGTGAGGGAAAAGGACTGAAGCACTCAGGGCCAGCAGAAATAAAAAATGAAAGCTGGCAACCTCCTGAGATAGGAGACTGGGGAGGGGGGGGGCCTTCCAGAATGCACCAGAGACTCTCAGGTCTCAAAGGGAGGGACCTTAGATGAAATGCCGGCAGTAGGGAGAGAGAACTTATAGAGTCCACCTCCAGCAGGAAAACAGAGCATCAAGTGAGGGAGATGGGGTGGCGGGGAGGAACATCCCAAAGTCACACCTCTGACCCATAATTGTTCCTGTCTGAAAGAATTACAGGGATGGAAATGGAGAGGAGCCTGAGGAAAAGAAGGTCTAGTGACAGCCCCAAAGTATGGTCCAGCTCAAGGGGAGGTCCCAAGGCCTGACACTATTACTGAGGCTATGGAGCACTCACAAAATAAGGTACCTAGCATGACTGTAGTCCGGAAGACCCAACAAGCATCTAAAAGAGTCCATTTGTACCCAACCAATGGACAGAAGCAGCTGACCCCTGTTGTTGAATTAGAAAAAGTCTGAAAGAAGCTGAGGAGAAGGGCGATCGTATAGGAGGACCAGCAGTCTCAATTAATCTGGACCCCCAAGACCTCTCAAACACTGGACCACCAAACAGGCAGCGTACACCAGCTGACACGAGGCCTCCTACACACATACAGTAGAGGACTTCTGGGTCTGTGTTCATTCAGAGATGATGCACCTAACCCTCAAGAGACTGGAAGCCCCAGGGAGTTTATAGAGGTCAGGTGGGGTGGGAGGTGGGGACATCCACATGAAGACAGGGATGGGGTGGGGAAGAGGTATGGGATGTGGAACAGTCGGAGGGTGGATGGGGGNGGGGGGAATAAAATATGGAGATAAGATAAATAAATAAATAATCAGGCTGAGCAAGCCTTGGGAGCAAGCTAGTAAGCAGCACGCCTCCATAGCCTCTGCATCAGCTCCTGCCTCCACATCCCTGCCTTGCCTGAGTTCCTGTTTTGTCTTCCTTCAGTGATGGACAACAATCCAGTGTGGAAATGTGAGCCAAACAAACCCTTTCCTCCACAGCTTGCTTTTTGGTCCTGGTGTTTCATTGCATCCATACAAACCCCAAGACAGTGGTGACGCCAAGGGACCATCTGCTGGAGAATACACAACTTTGGAACATTTAAAAAAAATATATATTCAGAATATCAGAGATATCATCACTTGGAATTGTAAACCAATTGTTCAGTCTCTGGTCACTGTTCTCAGTCGAACTGGGAAAGAAAAGAAGCGACGGAATCACTGTAACACATCTAACCAGTCGGAAAATAGAAGAGATGGGGAGGCAGGGGGGCTCCCTCCCCATTGCCTGAAGCATCATCATCTTTAGATAGTGAAGCATGAGATTTAATTACCATTATCATTATCTCAGTCTGACTAGCTGCAAATGAATTCTGGGTTCTAGATACCCAGCCAAGGCACAGAGTTAAGAATGCCGTTTAGTGACCTAACATTAGGCAATACAAATGTACGCCCTCCTAAGAAAACAGTCCTAATTAAAATAGCCTTACCCTCAGGGAAGATGCAGTTGTAAACAGGAGCTGGGAGATATTAATTTAGAACAAGTATGTTCTCTCTTTAGAGAACCTATCAGCATATGAATTTTGGTATGTTTTTTTTTCTCTCTTCATCAAATATTTATAAAAAAATATAATTGTTTGCCATTGAAAACAATCCAAGATGGGCTCAGTCCTAACTGTTCGGATCAAGGCTTCAGCTCCTGGTTTTCCTTGATTTCTGTTGGTATTCTGTTGTGGAACACTGGAAGCTCATCGACAGGTCATGGCTTGGCTTTGAACACGGTGGGCATGATTAGAAAAATAATGTGCGCTTGCGGGGAATTACTTTTTTATCACAGCATCCTAGTTCTCCTATTCTGCTGATTTATCTGTAAAAGAATATAGGTAAAAAGAAACTTGTTCCCTCGAAAGAACTCCCTTGCTTACTTCCCTAGCAATGTGGGAAGGTTCTTGAATATGGGTGTGGGGATGGAGGGGAGAATACTTAGGTGGTTGCTGGGGCGGGGATTCTATAGGCTCTAATATTCTCCTGAAAACTCTTTGATGGACGTTGGATCTCAGCATCAGACAATCCTATTGACCCTGTGTAATTCTTTCTAAGCAGTTTTTAATTATACCGGGGACTTTGTGGTCCAGGCACACATGTGGGTGGGGAGAAAATGTACTGATCAGCAGGTGTGCATTTGGAAGCCGGGACACTTAATTGTAAATTAAGAAGCTGGCCATGAGGGCTATTCCCCCCCCCCCATATACTATCTTTTATAGGTCAGAGGTCTTGGTTGCAGTCAGCAACAGCCATACTGAATCTGCAAGAGTCAATAAATGAGCTTCGACGATATGAAGCCGGACCAGGAAATGGCAACCAGCCAACCAACTCTGCAGTGCCACCATAGCCATTGCTTTGCAGCCATGACTTCTCGTGCAGTTGAACATGTTAGCTGGTGGGGAAAGGAGCAGGGAGACAGTTCAGGCACGTGCCGGATGGAACGCTCTCCTTTGTGAGGTCTTTGGAAGTGTGTCTGCACAACAGGACATCCATACCTGGGCTACGGATAGACACCTGGTGATGAGAGCCTTTAGGCGACAATGCTTCCGTCTCCTTCCTCTGGAGTTTAGAGTGCTAAAAAGGGGGTCGGGATGGGTATTGATTGAGCCAAAGCACAGATCCCTCTGCAGACTCCCTTGAGAGTAGCTTGAGAACTGAGGAACGGGCAAGGAAGACACTGTTGAACAGCTAAAGCCTGGTGTGCTTAGCTTGAAAGCTCCCAGGTAGCCTGCGAGCCATGGGGAAAGCCGCTCATGTTCCCCTGTATTGCTTACATAGCCTGGATTAGCCCAGAGGTTACCTGGTGGATAACGGTGGAAGACCATGATGGATAAGGTAGATCAATGATGACACCAACCCCACCCCCATCACTCCATCCCCAAAGCAGGCATGACAGGCTTAGGTAGTACCGGTAGGGAAAGATGAGAAAATGGAATTGACCAACTACTGACTGAGGTGAGTTTTCTGTCACTTGACTAGAAAGAAGATGAGAAAAAGACACTGAATTAAGTGAGAAAAAGACACTGAATTAAGTCGGGACGAAAATGGCATTGTTTATATACCTGTGTGTCTCATCCTCAGCAGCGCCCTCTACAGGAAAGTCTTGCTTTATACAGAATGGTGGTAAGGGCTCCCAGAATGCACCTGTTCAAGTAACAGAAGGGAAGCTATGGTAGGGTCCAATCTTGTTCGCTGTGGTCCTTTGAGCACTGACTAATGTTTATCTGCAACTGTGAATTTCCTCATCTTGGAATTGTTCTCATCTCTGTGTGTCTATTTGTTTACTTTCTGAGCAGGCTTTCCGTGCTGGGAGAAGAGTCCCCCCCCCCCAGATGACCGTGTCTTATGTTATTTCTAGAGGGACACACACAGAACAGCAAAACTGTGATACCACCACTGCTGGTGACCACAGAGACCCAACCCAGATTTAAAACAGCTACAGAAAAATTAAAGTGGGGTGACCCAGGGGGGAATCAGGTAAGAGGCTTCCCAGTGGAGTGACACAGATACTGAATATTCCTTTTAGCAAGAACCTGTGGCCATCTGCGGCGCTGCACTATTAATACAGGAATGCCACTTGAAGCTCCTGGTTCCCATGCCTACTGTAGTTTTGTAGTTCTGTAGGTCACCTGGGTAAAGACATGGTATCTGTGACTTACAGTGACCACCTGGGTGACAAGTTGTAACTATTTTTATTGTGAGCCCTAGGGAGTGGTGCTATGCCTGTAATCATAGTGACAATCTGGGTGGTGATTTGGTATCCTGTAGGCATGGTGACCCTGAGTGATGATTTCACATCCTATAGGCATGGTGACACCCCCCCCCAGGTGGTAACTTAGTATCCTGTGTCATAGTGACCACTAGGTAGTAACTTGGTACCCTCTACTCATGGTAATTGCCTGGTATCTACTCTTGGTGGTGACTTGGTGATCCTTGAATGGTGACTCGATGAGCTATAGTCATGGTGACCACTAGGTAATGACTTAGTGCCCCTCGACTCATGGTGACTACCTGGGTGGTGACTTAGTATCTATAGTCAAAGTGAGTCCTGGGTAGTGGCATCATGTCCTGTCATTATGGTACCCCCTGAGAGGTGATGTTATATCTAACAGTCACAGTGACCCCTGGGTGGTGACTTTGTATACTGTTTCCATGGTGAACATGTGCTTGGCTAGCCTCAGTCCCCAGCCCTTCCAGAGAGCCTGCTGATACTGTATGAGCAGAAGACCCTCCCACACATTGTAGAGTTAACACAGAATACCGGCATTGGATACATCCCCAGGAGAACAGAAATAATTTTACCAGGCAGGGCATTCAGAGGGCTCAGAAGTCTGCCTCCTAGGATCCAGGGACAAAGGGACAAAGCTTTCTTCTATTTGGGCAAGGCTAATCCTGCACACAGCCAGAGTCCCTTGAGTACCCTTGAATGAACAAGGGACAAACAATTCCAGAATAAACCAACCACACATTCTTCTGCGTCCCTTTTCAGTGTTTGTGAGCACCTCGGACAGCGTAGGTCCCCATCCCCCTCCCCTCCATCCGGGCCACCAAGAGCTGTGAAGGGGGCCTGCTAGGTGTCCATGGCATGGGTCCAGCTTTTTTGTTCCACCCGTCAGCAGACGCTTTCCAGAGCAAGAATAGCAAGCGCTGGGCTTCTCTGCAGCTTGTAATGACAGCCAGCCCCAGCGGACATGCTGAGGGAGCCGAGGAGGAGCAGGAGATGTCCGGCCTTCTGTGAAATATTGTTTACTGTGAGGAAAGAGGAATGGCATATCACAAGAATAGAAAAAAATAGAAAGAAAGGGGGGGGGAAAGCCCACAAGTCCCTGGCTCTTAAACTAGGTTCTCTACGAAGGGTAAGTGGTATGTGTTCTGGGGGGCTTTAACACAGCCTTTTTTCACACTAAAGCTTTAGCAACAAGAGTGTCGATCCCATTCTCCTGTGTGCACAGGCTTTGCAATTAGCCAGGCAGGGAGGCTTGCAAAGCTTTTTTTTTTTCAAGCTATCAATTTCCCTCCAAGGAGTGGGTGGCAAGGCCCAGACATGGAGAACATGGCAGGCCTTTTGGCACAAGTCCATCTTCATCATATCCTGACCTGGGATTGCTTTTGATCTGCGAGAGTACGCGGGTAATGGAAAGCGGGTTCGGATGTTTTCAGCAAGGGTAAGGGAGGTAAGGGGTAAGGGAGAGCACGGATCCAGCAAGCTCACGCGGGGCTCCGTTGACTGACAGGCTCGAGGAGGCCAGTTTGTTCTGTGGGGAGAAGCACAGATGCATCTTCTGAGCCCTTTTGTTCCCCAAATAGAATAGATGGCTCTCACAAGATAGGAGAAAGCCATAAGGATGGGTAGGGCGGCTCAGTGGGTAAAGGCGCTTGCTGCCCAACCTGATGACTTGAGTTTGATCCACAAGACCATATTCTGGAAGGAGAGGACCAACTCCCTCATGCTGTCCTCTGCCACATATGACACATATATGTGTACATATGTGCATGTGTGCATGCACACACATACTTTTTTTTTTAAATGTAACGGAAAATGTAAAAAGGAAAGAATGTGCCTTGTAGAAGGACATGCTGCCTCCACTGACTGACACACTCTTATCTCTAACACTCATCTACACCATCCTTAGTTCTTACGATTTCACAGGCCTACCCTCCCCCCACTCCCCACTCCAGCAGCACATAAGCCACACTGGCTTCCTATGCCCATGGAGGAGTGTGGCTCTCAGCATTTGGGCTTAAATCAATGACCTAGCAGCTATGCTAAAACAGACTGCCAGCTACAAGCCTGATTAAGGTCAAGGTGGCCCCCGGCATCCATCACTAAGTGTCCAGAGGACGCCGAGACTGGCAGTTTAGGAAGCAGTTTGCAAATCAGTGTACAGGGCTTTCCAGTCAAACGCGAGAAAGAACACCGTGGCACTCTCAGAGTAGGGCATGACAGACAAGACAGGAAGAGGCAGAAGGTAACTATCCGTTCTGGCCCTGGGAGGACTGTAGTAGGCTCTTCCTACCCCTCTGTGACCTGCATAGTTAGACTTCAAATGAGAGAGTGCCCTTCTAGAAAGCCACAGGAGACCTGACAATGGGGGGATGTTCTTAGCCATCAATCAATATCATGAATAGGCTTAGACTCAGCCTCTGGTACACCAGGGAGGGGTTGGGGCTCTCAGCTCCCCGTGCTGGCTGTGGAGAGGAAAGAACAAATCAAGAGTTGGCACATGGTGGTGTTTCTACTCCATCCTTCACTCATCCTGGCTTGGGAAACTGGCAACTTCTTTACTCTGTTCCCATGGTGGGCCCTTACTCCTTCTGCTCTGCCCCTCCTCACCTCTCTCTCCACATCTCCCTGAAGGTAATGGGTACCAGGCCATAGCCCTGTCACAGCTGGGATCACCAGCTAGAGGTATGGAAACAGCCTGAGGGCACCAGGTTCTTGCTCTTGCCAAGAACTATGACCACTGTTCATGAACATGACACGCCACCCTCCTCTAGGGACTTCTCAAAGTGAGAGAAGAAACATCAGCGGATTTTTTAAACTTGTGCCCTGATTTCACGTGAATGGCTCTCACAACTTCATCTCAAAATACATCAATGAGGCCATTTCCTGTTTCAGTAGAAATGACTCCTGGACTACCTTGTTTTCCTGTCTTATGCATCCGTGTTTGTGTGCTAATCCACATGTGTGGGGGAGTGCACAGGTATATGCATGCATGTACTCATGTGTATATGTTTGTGTATGTGTATCTATATATTTGTGTGTATATGGCTGTGTATACATTGTGTATACATTTATGTATATATGTCTGTGTATACATCTGTGTGTGACCAGGTATGTGAAGGCTACCAGCCAACCTTACTCAGGTGTCATTCCTGAGCATCAATCCACCCTTTGGGGGAGCATCTTTCTCACTGCCTTGGGATTCCGTGGTTAGGTAAGATGTGTTGCCTGAAGAGACCCAGGGATCCTCCTGTCTCTGTTTCCCAGCAGCGTGATTACAAGTGAGGGCCACCATCGCCAGCAGTTCACACTGGTGCCAGGAATCACACTCAGCTCCTCATGCTGGCACAGCAAGCTTTTATTGACTGAGCCACCTCCCCAACTCCACGTTTTCATTTTCTCCAAGTCTGACACGTCTCAGAGACGCCGAGCCTTCTTTCCCACAGAGGCACCTTGCTCTATACTTCCTGATACATCCTCCAAACCCCTTGGCTGCCTGGATGGGAGGGACCAGTCAGTCCACAAAAATGAATCCGTCACATAACTGTGAATTTTATGAATACAAGGACTGAGTGTCTCACATTACAAACAGGTAGGTAAACGGTGATGCTAACAGAAAATAACGATTGGAAAGCAGTTCCACTCATGCGTAAGTGAATTACGTACTTGTTCCAAGGACGTCTTAGGAAGTAAACAGTATATAATCACGGGGATTTACAGGGCAATTAGGTTAAGTACTGACAAAAGTGCATTAGCCTGACATGGCACAAACATCCTGATAACAGACGGCTGGAGGCTTGGGTCCAAATTGTTCTCCTGGGAGCACTGTGCAAACACCTCCTTCAGGAAGACCTGCAGTCCTCATATAGTCTCAACTTCATGATCTCAGCTGCACCCCAGAGGTCCTAAGCATCCATGGAAGACTTCTGTTCTAGTTTCCTTTCATACCAAAAACAAGTTATTGGGTTGTTTTTTTTTTTTTTGGGGGGGGGGGTTGGTTTTTTTTTTTTAATCTGACAATTCCAGATCACAGTCCATCACTGAAAGAAGTCAAGCAGAAACTCAAGCAACTAGTCACATTGTAGCCACACTCAAGAGCAGAGAGCAACAAATGCACCCATGTTGGCTGCGTGGTTCCAGCTCTCAGCCAGTCCCTTCCATTCTAGGTCTAGGACTAGCCTAGGACCCCCCTGCTGTGGGGAGTGGTGTCACCCATAGTGGACTGAGTCCATTAACAATGAAGACCTTCCTCCACAGCAATGCCCAAAGGACAACTTGATCTGGACAATTCCTCAACAGAAGCCCTAATGCTTGTGCGACTTTAGGTTATGTCATAGGAACAATTAGGAACCAAACAGCACAGGTTCCCCTTTGCCTTCTCCACAGCCAGGGAACACCAATGCATCTACTTGGGGAATATATTTTGTTCCCATGAAATGTTTCTGCTCACCCTTCTCGTGTCCTACAAGCCATGCCTACAAGACTCAATACACAACAGAGTCAGGTTCTGGAGTCTCTGAGACTGAGAACTCAAATATGACTGTTCTCTAAATTACTTTTATGGAGTATTGCTTTACACTAATGAAAGCAAGCATGGTGCCTATGGTAGTTTGAATATGCTTGGCTCAAGGAGTGGCACTATTAGGAAGTGTGGCCTTGTTAGAGTAGGTATAGCCTTGTTGGAGGAAGTGTGTCACTGGGGTGGGCTTTAAGATACTCCTAACCCAGGGGAAGCCTGTCTTCAGATGAAGATGTAGAACTCTCAGCTCCTTCAGCTCCATGCCTGCCTTAATGCTAATGGACTGAACCTCTGAAACTGTAAGCCAGCCCCAATTAAATGTTGTTCCTTATAAGAGTTGTCTTGGACATGGTGTCTGCTCACAGCAATGGAAACGTAGAAAGACAGTGCCCTCACACTAATAAGAATCATACACACTGCCCTCACACTCCCTGCGCATCTGTGGGAAGTTCTCATAGATACCCTACTACAGCCCTTGGCTATAATATTGGTGTGGCCTTCCATTTCTGCACCCTCAGTGCCTACACCTGAAGCTGAAGACTGTAGCAGCATCAGTTTCCCAGCCCAGTCCTTACTCTTGGAGGACTGGAAGGGAGCTGGGAGAATCCAAGGCTTATTTTTAAGTGTGGGTGGCTTTAGCCCAAGACCTTCCTGCTCATAGCCCATCTAGCAGCATGCATTGACTTCGGCATTCTTCGGTTGGCAACATAAGGATCGAAGCTCTTCTACCTTGGGATGCCACCAGTTCAGTCCACACTAAGTTCACCCGTCAGGAAAGATCATGATGGAAGAACGTAGGGACACTGGACATCTCTGTAGTGGAAGTGATTCATCTCTTAAAACAGGCTCCTATCTACAAAAGCATGGCCCTGGGGTCCCAACCAAACTGTAAAAGAAGTTTGGGTGTGGGGTGGGCTGCACAACTATTGAGCTAACACAAAGCGTCATCAAGGCCTTAACTTCGATTCCTTATCCCCACATGGTGAGCAATCATCTTAGCAATTTCATCCATCCCAAAGAATAAAATACAAAAACTTCATCCATTCACTCCACCCAGAAATGTGGATGAGGACCAAGATATAGCAAAGGCTCATCAGGTTAAAAAAAAAAAATCCATGATCTAAAAGGGATATGTCGTAATAATAATTAATCTCAATTGGGGTTTTCTACCCCACCTTTGATCATTCAGTTCCCATATAAAAGACACAAATCCTTTATATTTATAATAAGCCTTTAATGCAGTAGAGCTGGGCACATATCTACCCTCTAAACTATTAATATCTACCTCTGTATCAATAAAAGTATCAATAAAACTCCAAGTTATAACTTGCCACGTTCTATCCAGGCTATAGTTAACACCAATTAGCCAGCCCACATAGCCAGATTTTTATGATTCACTTACCCCACCCATGGCATCTTTTCCTCTCTCCACCTTCTCCTCTCCCCCTTGAGGCCCTGCCTCAGACCCCAAGCCCAGGAACCAAAACCCCACCGACCTCTCTTCTGCCCAGCTATAGGCTGTAGGTATCTTTATTCAACCAATCTTTTTAAACTAAGGAGCAAGGCTATATAGCATCCCTTGGAGTACATAGAGATTTCCTCATCCCTGGGGGCATAGCAGCAGACCAAACCTTAACAGGGATACATTTCTATAACTGATCCAGTACTCAGTGGGGGGCCCAAGGACATGATAGGGTTATCTTTTCCCATGATAGACCCAACAAGCTACATGGGAGAAGGGGAGGAAAGAATAGGTATACTTTCTCTATGGGATAGACCTAGCATGCATGGCAGGCCAAAGACAGAGGGGCAGGGGGCCCAAAGGCATGACGGGACTATTGTCTCCCACACTAGACCCAACATACAATATAGGAGAGGACATGGATGGTATAGGAACACCTTCTCTATACGGTAGACTCAGCAGCATCCATGACAGGCCCAAAACAGAAAAGGGATACTTTTTCCTCATGACAGACTAATGTACAATGGTAGGCCAAAGACTGAGTAGGGACACCTTCTCTATGTGGCCGACCCACAGAGAGAAGATGGGGTCAATGGGGTCGAAGGATAGACAAGGGATACCTTCTCCATATGATAGGTCCAATTTGCCATGGAGAGTCGGGGACAGAGTTGGAGACATCACTCAGAACAGGAAAGCTGGGAGACCTGGTAGCCTGTGAGAGAGATACCTCTGTAACTCTGGTAGACAGACACAGTGATGTCACATCCTCTATTGAGCACAGGGGAGATCCTGTGTTCATCCAGTGATTCTGAGAAGTGGGAGGAATCCCCCTGCCTCCATCAAAGAATCTGTAACTCTTTGATCCTCTTGGGCTTCTCAGTTTTCCTACGCCCAGCCATCTCAGCTCACTCGGGGAGGCACAAGAGTCTTTTCCATCAGCAGGCTGCACAGAGGCTGGTCTGGAGCGCTGAAGGCCAGGGATTGATTTCCCTCTCTAATGGTCTAAAGTCTTTTCAGACCGAGCTAAGGACTTCTTCACTCCCTAGCTCTTTCCATTAAGCAGTAGGTTTGACCTCTGACATGACCTCTGCCACCGGCATTTCCTCCATATATGCTTGGTCTGATCTTTATCCCTGGCTCACTTTGAACTTTAGTCACTCATCTACTATCCTAATACTGAGGGTGAGGTACAGTAAGCCTTCCCAAATGCACAAGGTCCTGGACTCCAAGGATTACCATCTCTCCTTTTAGTTTCTCCTTACAAATGTAACTCTTTCCCAAACCAAGGTATCCTTTCACCAACTTGCAGGGCATAAAACATGGATCTCATGATAGTCCCCTGCTTCCCCGAGACCTACAGTTCATTTGTGGAATGAAAGTCTTATTCATCTCTGTCAGCTATGGGGTCCCTTGACACCTGACAGTTGACCACTAAACCACTGCCTTGGTTTAGGTTTCTGGTTGGGCAGCCCCTGACTTCTGGGAGCAGTTTCTGAATTGGGGTAATTTAACCTAAGTGCCTAAGAGGGACCTCACATTCCTAGGTCTCAGGAAAAGGTCTGATGGGACCGTCCTCCTTCTACAGGCTCAGTGATATGACCCATCTTATACTAAGAGTCACAGTAGACGCTGCTACCTCACGGGGGCATTTTCAGCTCTGCTGTGGCCAGATCATACAGGGCCATCAAGAATGCAGCTGTGTATCCATGTCCAGGACCAGAAGCATGGTGACCCTTCCGTTCACAACACTGTTTGCAGAAGCTGCATCTCACGACCCAAGCTTGGAGTACAAAAGAAGCTATAAGGATTTGGGGGCAGGTCACCGTATGTGAACCCTGTAACACCAGGTTAGCCTAAGAGCCAACCACAGAAGCCAGGTGTCCTGGTTCTAGAACCAAGGCTCTTAAACACTCTGCACAACGGGGAACAACTTATACAACAAACCCCAAGAACTAACTAGTGACTGAGCCAAAAACCCAGACTAACTTTTCCCACATGAGCTATTTTTTGAGATGGCTCCACAGCTCGGTGTCTTTAAGGCCGGAATAAGCTGTTCTTTGCTGCAAAGACGCGGGGGCAGCAGGCAGATGCCTCGTCAATGGCCCAGGTTAGCCAGAGTTCTGATAGAAGGGAGACAGATAATGGGCTGGCTGATACCAGATGGGGACTCTGCCCTCTGTCCCTTAATTCAAGTAGGTCTGTTCCTGGAGCTTGAGTCCCAATTACATGTTGCTAAGACTTCTGGGCCATTGTGAGCTATTGTACACGATTTGGCTGGGGGTTGGGGTGGGGGTTGGGGTGAAACTAACCCAGCAGTTATAAACTCAAATGCCTAAAATCCTTCAGGGCCCAAAGAGAAGAGCCAATCAGAAGTCTACAGACGACAGACAGAGAAAACCCCAAAATTCCACACACCCACTGATAAGAACCAAACAAAACCAAACCACTGAATTTCAGATATCTTGAGGTGTGAAATGGTCCTTGGCTAGTTAATTTTTCATGCATATGCCAAACTAAACAACCATCTGCAGTCCAAAAATCTTCAATATATAACCTTAGTCCTGACCCATGTTTTCACTCTGGGGGCCCTGTCCCCTGAAACTTGACTCTCCTAAGATGAAAGTCACATGTGAGCCAATTTATTATGTGACTAATGAAGATGTGCCTCATTAAGTGCTTCCAGGTGATGGCTAAGGCTCAGCACGTGTTAATCCAAGAGCTATGTTGAATACGGAGCTTCTGTCTGTGGTCAAAGGCACAAAGTAGAGAAATGGGGATACTATCTGGATAGAAGGCTAAGTTAACCCTTCCCAGGGAGCCACATCCACAGATGTCTGGATGGTAGGGATTCCTGGCAAGATTCGGGTCACCAGTGTCAAAAGGGTAGTATGTAGCTGACCCGCTGAGCACAGACACAGACCCGTCCATCCTGCCTGTGGCTCCCCCATTGTCCATCTAAAAGGTAATGTCTGTGGTGGTTTGAACAAGAAATGTCCACCATGCTTGCACACATGTGAACATGGGATCCCTATGGCTGGTACGGTTTGGAGATGTTATGGAACACTTAGGGAGTAGAGCCTAACGAGAGGACATATATTCCTGGGGAACGGCTTGGGGGTTCATAGCCTCCCCTCATTGCCAGTTTTCTCCCTTTGCTCTCTCTGTGTGTGGTTGTAGACATGTTCTTGCAGCTTCCTGCTCTTTGCTCTTGCTACGCCATGCCTCCCTGACCCTTGCAGACTCTCCCTCTGGAACCATAGGCTCAGACAGAGTCTCCCTTAAGTCAACACAACACGGGCATAGGCTCAGACCTATTCACCACCACCCCATCCCCCAGCATCCATTGTCCATCTAAAAAGTCATCGCCTCAGTCTATCCAGAACGCTTGGGTGCTTCCATTTCAATGTGCAATGGCTGCCCCAGGCTCATGAAGTCAGTGACTGGTCCTCCCATGGTGGCTGGCATTAGCTTGGTACGTTCTGGAAATGTAAGAGGTGGTAGTCAGCTTCAGAAATTAGGTCATGCGGGTGGGCTCTGGGGTGTCTATTATTCGTGGATGCTTTCTATCTCCCTCTCTGCTTCCTGTTTGACCACAAAGCAAGGAGTCTCCTCTCAATGCTCCTCCTGTCCTAATGTTCACAGGAAGCTCACAGGAACCGATGAGCATTGAGAAGTCCCCTGAGACTGAGCAAACCTTCCCCCTCTTCTAAATTGCCCATCATCGATGCGTTTCTTTCACAGCTATGAAAAGCTAACTACTACTACATACTAGTAGCTTGGGCTATTTTTCATGGTTTTGAACATTGGACGTCCAGGCTTATACATGGGATCTCTGCAGCATTTCCTTACATCATGAAGAAGGCAAACAAGGTTGGTGAATCAGGAGGCTATTAACCACATCCTCCGGGGCCCTGCCCTAGGGACCTAATCATCCCCCAAAACCACCCCCCCCCAAGGTAACCACCTGGGAGTTAGAATTTCAACCTATGAATTGGGGAGAGTCACGCACACCTTCTGGCTATCAAGGGTAGAGTTCAGCGTTGGAAGCCTATTGGCTTCACCCAGACATCAAGCCTCCTTTTTCCAGTCCATGTCACTTCTCTGAACCACACCTTCCCAACCAACTGTCATACCGCTGTGAGAAGCAGGGACAATGTGGGAACCTGCCAGCCACAGCACCTGTGGGCTGCAAACTTTAAATCACACAGGGTAATGGGACGTGCCGTGGTTGGGAGGCAGCATGACCACATGAGGGTTTTACACTATGTTTGCTCTCAGAAGGCGACATGCTGGAGTTGTCTCGAAACTCACAGCTGCAAGAGCATTTTGTCATCTGTCCCTTGAACAAAATCAAAACTGTGTTTTTGGTTTACAAAATCAGAGAGACAGAAAACAGGAAGTGCAGAATCACGATGTTTACTGTGACAGCATGAACAGCACCCTGCACTCCAGCCCCAACGGAATGTCCCCACTGTGTTTCATCAACAAATGCCTTTGGCACCCATTGTGCGCCAGGCAGTTGCCATCCTGCAGTCGCCCAAACTCACCCGGTAAGGAGCTGGGTAGGAAATGTTTGTAGCTTTACATATAACAGAGTCCTTTGCATCTCAGCTCCACCCCAACTAAACATCAATAAGTTCAATAATCTGGGTGTGGTGGTATCTCTTATCCCAGTACCTGGGAGACAGGTGGGTCTCTGTGAGTTCAAGGGCACAAAGTAAGTTTCAGGACAGCCATGACTACACAGTGAGCCTTTTCTCAAAAAACAAGCAAAACAAACCCCAATAGACTCATATTGCCTTAAAGTCTCACATCTTTCTGATAATTAAAGTCATTGTGGATATAAAATATACACATACACACTTTCACACGCACACACATGGCCACATGCATGCATTCACACACACAACACCTGTATACTGGCATTCATAGGTGCACACAGGCACACACACAGACACACACAGACACACACACACACAAATTCACAGGCATATGAATATCCCCCATAGACATATTCACACACACATACACACACACATACACAAATTCACAGGCATATGGACATCCTCCACCCCCCCAAGACAACTCATACACATACAAATTCACACACACACAAATTAACAGACATATGGACATCCCCCATAGACACATTGACACACACACACACACACACACACACACACACGAACAGAATGTTAAGTTCACTCAGGAGCACTGAACTCTATAAATTCCATGTCTGTTTATCATGCTACCTATTACTCTCCCAGCATAGCCTACCCCCAAAACCAACAACATGCAGGACGATCCCACTGGTGGAGGACGGACGTGTCACCTGATCACACACATGTAGTCCACTTCCCTGCTTCTAGCTAATTTTCCAGGGTGCCTCTGCTCCAAAGGACGCCCCGCCCCGATTCCTTTGATTTCTTTTTTTTTTTTTTCAACTTCAGCCAAATTGCCTTCATTTAAACTCAATTAACTTTTGCATGCAGAGGAATCACCCTAATCCCATTTTCGGAAGGAAACTCTCCTAATGTGCCCATTACAAATGCCTGTCTTCAGTGTTTTCAATGGAAAGATCATCTGACATTTGGTTTAAAGGTCTGTCTGAGGCTGTATCCTCCAAACTCATTAAGCAACTTTCTTTGAACCTAACTGAATTCCAGTTATCATTTAACTCTTAATTTAAATACCATAACATTGTTTTTGAAGGGCATTTCATTTCATGATAGAGTCTATTACCCTAACACCGCCGCAAGAACAACTAGAACCCAGTAGAAAGACAGCAGATGTAGTTGCCTTAGGTTACTGAGCCCTAAGAACCGCCTGCCACCTTGCCACCCAATCCAGTGGTACTGCGGGGCCAACTGTGCACATCCAGAGTGCTTTTGCTCCAACCCTGCTCCCCTAATGAGGGAGACCTGCTGTGGTTAGTGCCAGGTCCATGGGGACTGCTCTTAGGTCTGTTTATTGTTTCAAACCCAAAGGCTCTCAACCCCAGCCTCTTTTCCACTCCATTGCTCTACCCTTCCCACTTCACCTCCCAGCACCCAACCCCCCTCCACTCTTGCATGTTCCAGTGGTCCGTGCTTTGTAGCAACTCAAGAGAGATCTTTTAAAACCTCAAGCAACAGCATATTCCTGCCCACTCGACCTCCCCCCCCCCGCCGGCCTTTCACTCTGAAAGTGGCTCCCACATTGCAAAGAGTGCCAGTCACATCCCTTCCCTTTGCTAGTCCCAATGGCCCTGATGTCCGGTGTCCATGCCACCAGGGTGTCAACTACCTCCCCCGCCCCTGACTCATTCCTGTCCCCCTGGAGGACTGGCTGTGGAGGTGGTACAGCCAATGGCTGCTTCTGACCAGTGTTCTCTCCCCGCATCCTTGTCATCAGAGGAGATGTTGCTTTGTCACCTGCTCATGCTGCTACTGCCTACTCTGAGTGTCCAGAACACCTATGTGGCCTATGATACTGTCCATGGTTCCCCTTTCTGGGAGAACTTATACATTAGCAGAAGATAACTCTGTACTCAGTGTGGAGATGGGGCTGGGGACTTCTTTTCTGTCCCATGAATGCCGTGGGCTAACCTCCTTCGTTCTCTGCTTTTGTGTTCTCCTGAAGTGAGGTCCTGCATAGACTGTGCTGTGGGAGAGTGTGCCTACTCCACTCTGTCTCAAGTACGTCAAAAGATGAATATGGTAAGCCTTTCAAGGAAGTGAAGCAGTGCCATCCTTATCCTCATTTAGTGGGAGCTTGAAGCACAGAGGGGCTAAGTAAACCACGAAAGGACACACAGCTTCTGAGGACACACATGCTTCAAACCCTAGCGTCTGCTGTATTTGTATTAAATCACCTCATTGTAAATCCTCTTTCCACTTTTCCTTTCCTTGCCTTCCTTCTTTCTCCCTCCCTCCCTCCTTCTCTTCATTCCTCTCTCTATGCCGTTTAGAAAAGTAAAGAAATTTTCTCTTTTCTCTGATGCAGCTTCGAATGCTGTACACACACACACACACACACACACACACACACACCACTCAATGCAGTTTCTCCTCCTATAAAGACATTCCTTCCATGTTCTTTTAAATGCATACTCTGGATGCTCTAAAGGAGTTAGTGTTTAGGTAACTCACAGGCTGCATCTCAAAGGGCTAGATGTCATCAGAGCACTGTCCTGGCATTCACACGGGAGGGGAGATGGGTGGCCTTTGCCCTCATAGGGCTTCCAGGCCAGTGTAGAAGACAGAATACCACCCCAATACCATAAAGGGCTGGAGGGAATAGGGGAGATGCATGGGCAGGTGGGGCACTTCTACTAAGTGTGACTCCAAGGAAGATTCTGCAGAAGGGAATCTCCACACATCTACTGCAGTAAGAAGGTGAGATATGAGTCAGGCAGATGTAGCACAAGCCTTTAATCCCAGCACTTGGGAGGGAGAGGCAGAGAGATCTCAGAGTTCAAGACCACCCTGGTCTACAGAATGAGTTCAAGGACAGCAAGTGCTTCACTGAGAAACCCTGTCTCAAAAAAAAATCAATCAATCAATCAAACAAACAAACAAAAAGCTAAGATGTAGATACACTAAAAGAAAAGTGTACTTCGGTGAAAGGTTAAGCCAAGAGGCATTCTAATATGCCATAGCATACCCTAGTCCTGACCAAATCTCAAAATATAGAGAAGCCTACCAGTTATGGTGGTCAACTTGAAACAACACAGAATCATCTGGGGCTGGAAGCTCTGTGAGGATTGTCTACACTGGGATGGCCTGTGGCCATGTCTGTGGGGCATTGTCTTAATGAGGCTCATTCATGTGGGAAGACCCATCTCATCGTGGACTGTGGGCAGTGTCATTCCCTATGTAGGGGATGTGGGCAGTGGGGGTGGGGGAGAAGCTGAATTATTTAAGAATAGTGAAATTGTGCTAAGCAAGTAAGCATGGATGTATCCACTTCTCTCCATTATGAAGAGAAGGAAGAGGGGGAGAAGGAAAAGGAAGAAGAGAAGAAGGAAGGGGAAGAGGAGGGGGAGAGAGACTCATTTTATAACTTCACATTGAAAGCATTAAAATTTATTTTAATATTGCTGGGTTCTTGTCTCTCTGGCTGAATTCTGTGTGGGTAAACATATGCTCTTGTATGTGCGTACATGCATGTGCTTATATGCACACAGGTGTATATATGTCTTAGGGTGTGTATATGTGTCTGCATGTGAGTGGGTATTATGTGGGGGTGTATGTATCTTTGTGTCCCTGTGTATGTGCAGGTGTGCATGTGTATGTGTGAGTACATGAGGATATATATGTATGGTGTCCATGTGTGTTCAGGTGTGTGAGACAAAGGATATGTATGAGTTTGTATTTGCATGGTCATATATGTTCCTGGTCATTGACAGCTTAAAAGAAAAGACCCTCACATTAATTTCTTTATCCTTCTCCTCTCTGTCTCTATCACAGAGCACAGTGCCCTCCTTACAGGACATTGCTGAATCAAGTCTTTGGTTGACTGAGCCAATATGTGAAATGACCCAGTCATAACTCTGCCTTCATTGTCTGGGCAACTATACAGCAATGACTATGTCATTTTTGATTACACAAATACACCCTGTTCTGCCATACCTAATCATCACTTGATGGGCACGAAGCATATTTACCACTTTTCACCATTGAGCTGCTGCTATGAATATCCTTAGGTATGTCCTTCAGAGCCCAAAGCAAGGTTTCTCCTCAAGTAGAACAGACTCTAGGGGTGGGGGCTGCACACGTCCATCAGGAAAGTTTCCTAGGGCAGAGAGTGAGAGGCAAAGAAGGGCGGCAGGGGTGGGGGGTGAGGGCAGACAGGGGACCTTGGTGTGACAGGAGAGTAGGATTGGAGAAATGGCAAGAAGAGCATGTGGAAGTGGTCAAGGGAGGGCAGGACATCCCTTCCCATCAAGGGTTCTAGTGAGAAAAATGAAGCAACTGTATGAAAAGCCCCACATCTGGAAGCAGGAGGAAGGAGGCGTTATGCAGATGACCTGTAAAGGGTCAGGATGAGGACTCAAGGTTTTAGGACTTGGATCTGGCCCCAGCCCCTTACCCACATCTGTTTCCAGGGGTTCCCTACTGATCTTAATAAATCATCTCTATTTTCACCTAATTCTTTGCTCAAAGACACAAGAACCTAGAGATCTCAGCAGGTATGATCCAGACTCCAATTCTTGGTTCCAACTCCCCATGGAAGTGGTATAGAGCCCAAGGGGATATGGGAGAGAATCATACGCAAGAGTTCAGAGGAGCCAGCTAAATGAGACCACAGAAGTCACCGTTCTAGAGAGCAAGGAACTGCAGGCATCCTGCTGCCAGTCAAGAAGGGAGAGGGGAGCAAGGGACTGTCAGCCTTCTGGTCTCTTCAATAGGGATCCCACTGGCTGAAGATACCCAAAGCAGAAAGCAGAGCAAGTCATGGCTGTAGCAGCGAGAGCAGTTTCCTGGAGTATGGAGGAGAGGGGAGAAAGGGCTGGCTAATGCTGAGGGATGGACAAGAGGTTGTAGACAACTGAGGTAGGGAGAAGGGATTGGCCGGCCACGTGGCATGGTTGCCCTAGGGCACTCCAGTGATGCTCTTGAAATTTAAGATTCCTATTGCATCACAAGGGAGTCAGGACCATCACACTTCAGGTTCTTCCACTGATGGGCACATGGTTTCCTATTGACTGGCCTGACTGGTGCATACTTTTTTCAGGGATTGCCTGCTTGCATTGTCCATGCTGATCTTCAGGCTGGTCATCTTTCCATAGCTCACCGGCCATCCTAGCATCCCTTCTTAGATGGCCTGTTCATATCTTTGCTCATTCTTTCTAATGCACCTACTGGGTTTGAAGTTGACACATCTTCTAGATACTTCTTCGGCTTTTTCCCCTCAAGGTCTTCAGCCAATGTCACGTACACTCAGCATTTTTGTAAATTTTTTTTTAAGAAAAAGTATGAAATAAGATAATTTTCTCGAATCAAGACATATTGACGAGGGAAAGATAGAAAGTGTTCTTGACTTCAATGAAGATTTCTCTCTCGCATCAGGTAGGCTTAGCTTGGGGTAGCTCAAGACCCCCACAACTATAAGACCTCTAAATCTTACCCTCAAGCCAGTGGACTTCCAGGTCCTGCCTTGTGATTTTGAAAAAATGAAATTCATGGACTACAGAGGGTGAGTCTTAAAGAGAAGTCTATTGTAGGAGGTGGGGAAAATCTCCCCCATAGCAGGAACCACTCCCAGGAAATAGGGAACCCTCCATCTCCCGGACTTTTTTAAAGGCCTTATGGCAGAAACTGGGGTGATGTAGAAGAGAGGCATGAACTAACTGGTCCATGGGCCTAAGAGCTTTCTCCTGTTTCCATCCTGTTCTAACCAACAGCTTCCATACTAGAAAGGAGATAGCAAGGAACCCGGAGGAGAACTCTCCCCTGGTCTCCAACAAGGACTTGAGAGCTGCTGCTAATGGGACTCTGGCCCGCCTGATCTGATTCTAGCCCCTGTTCCCCTCAGCATCATTCCTTTAACCTCATGTCTCTCCACAAAAAGTACTGCTCTATCCCCACCCTCATTACAGCATCCCTAATAATCCAGTATAGTTGTTCAATTACTTGGGAGTTAGGAAAAGTGGAAATAAAGATTCCTGGACCCAAAGTATCCTTTTCTTTTCTTTTCTTTTCTTTTCTTTTCTTTTCTTTTCTTTTCTTTTCTTTTTCTTTATCTCTTCTCTTTTCTTTTCTTTTCTTTCCTTCTTTCTCACACTTACTGACTGCTCTCCTTTTCTCTGAATATGATGGATGGCTGATCTTCTTTATCAACTTGACTAGATTTAGAGTTGCCATGGAAACCTACCTCTGGGTGAGTCTATGAAGGTGGGCATAGGAAAGTGCTTTTGGTATCGTCAGCCAGTGGGACCATTAGTAAGAGACCAGAAAGCTGGCAGTCGTTGACTCCATCCCCCTTCTTGATTGGCAGCAGGATGCCCGAGGTTCCTTGCTCTCGAGGATGGTGTCTGCTAAAGTCTTATTTAAATGGTTACTCTGAACTCTTAAGTGCTATTCTCTGTCACATCCCCTTGGGCTCTGTACCATCCCTGTCTGGTATTACAGGCATCGATCAGAGTCTGGATCACACCTGCTGAGATTTCTAGGTTCTTGTGTCTCTGAGCAATGACTTAGATGAAAATATAGATGGTTTATTAAGAAAAAGAAGAAAACTCTGAGAACTGAAGTGGATAAGGTGGCTGAGGCCAGATCCAAGTTCTAAAGCCTTGGACCCTGACCATGAGCCTTTACAGGTCCTCTGCATAACGCCTCCTTCCTCCTGCTTCCAGATGTGGGGCTTTCCTTGCAGTTGCTCACTGGAACCCTTGATGTGAAGGGGTGTCCAGCCCTCCCTTAGCCACTTTCATATATGAGACTATCTGGGCAGCACTATACCATAGTCTGAGGTCCTGGGCTGAACAAGGAGGAGGAGGTGAGCCATGCACCAGCATCCATCTCTCTCTGCTTCCTGACTGGATGCCATAGACCAACTCTCATGCATCTGCTGCTGTGCCTTCCCAGCAAAATTGAACCTCCCCCCTTAAGATGCTTTTACTAGATACTTTGTCACCTCAGTGAAAAGATAACAAAAGGACCAACAGGCTTCCAATCTCCATGCCCTTTCTCTCCCATTCGAGGCACATTCACAGTTGCAGACGAGCAGGCTCTTTGTGGCTTCTGCAGACTGTTTCTGCCCACAGACCAGCAAGCAATTACTGCCTCTGCTACAGTGAATTCAGGGTTCCCTACAAACACCAGCCAGACACGAGATGCTTCAATAAACACCCCATACAGTAGCTGTAGCATTTAAAGGTGGGATTTATTACCTTCAGCACAATTAGTTATTTTACACACACCATAACTTTTAATCCCCTCAGATGCTCCAAGGGAGGATTCCAAGCCTCAATCTGGAATGTTCTGAGCTCAGTTCTCTTGTGGAAAGTCTCGAAAGTAATTCTCTAACTTGAAGCAATTTCACCTGAAGCCTTCCTCTTCCAGTTAAGGTGGAGAAACGGTGAAATTACAGCAGTGGGAAGTGGGACGCGTGTGCCTGCTTGCCCATCCTGTCTCTTGGAACATTGGTTTCTAACGGGATTTTAATCAGTGTTCAATGCAAAAGAGGGGAGCCACATGGTCTGTTAACTGTGAAACACACTGCTTAACTGTGTTCAGTCCCTCTTTGCACACTCTTAGACCATATACATTCGAGGCTCTGTGAATCTGCCCCAAGGGCAATGCAGACTCCAGGTTCTTCAAGCTTAATTAATGATAATCTGTTGCTGCTCCAGAAACATTCAGAACCATGCAACCATCCATCTTGATGGCCACCTTGTTTGGACTGAGATGTACTCAGAACACTAAAGCATACCTACCCCTAGCTGTCTGGGGGAGCATTTCAAGAGAAATAGATCACAGGGGTAATCAAGAGACTAATCCTTAGTGGGTTCAAATTTGACTAGACTGTTGGAAGGTACTAGAACTTGACTTTGGATACTAGGTAGCCACAAGAAGGATGTGTGGTCCAACCAGAGAAGCTACCTATGAGAGGAAATGAAGGACGGGACGGCACATCAGTGAAATATGCTGACTATCTTTTGAGGATTTATACAATGTATGCCATAGTTTTTTATCAACTCAACAAAGACTTAGACATCCCTGGTGTGGTGTTTTGAATATGCTTGGCCCAGAGAATGGCACTATATGGAAGTGTGGCCTTGTTGGAGGAAGTGTGTCACTGTGCACATGGGCTTTAAGACTTTCATCCTAACTCCCTGGAAGCCAGTCTTTTCCTATTTGCCTTCTGAGCAAGATGTAGAATTCTCAGCTCCTCTTGCACCATGTCTGCCTGGATGCTGCCATGCTCCCACCTTGATGATAATGGACAGAACGTCTGAACCTGTAAATCAGCCCCAGTTAAACGTTGTCCTTGTAAGAGTTGCCTTGGTCATGGTGTCTGTTCACAGCAGTAAAACCCTAACTAAGATACTTAGTTAAGAGAGAACCTCAATTAAGAAAATGAACCATAAAACTGGCCTGTAGGGCAAGCCTGTGGGGGTATTTTCTTGACTGAGGATTGTTATGGGAATGCCCAGTCTACTATGGGTAGTATCATCCCTTATGTAGGTGGTTCTGGGTATATAAGTGCAAGTTAGGCAAGCTACAAGGAACAAGCCTGTAAGCAATGTCCTACTTTGCTCTCTGCTCCAGTTCCTGCCATCAGGTTCTTGCTTTTTTTCCCTTGATGATGGACTCTACCCTATAATGTTTTAAACCTTCCCCTCCCCAAGTTGCTCTTAGTCATGTGTTTATCACACCAAAATACACCTAACTAGGACAGTATGTGGTAGCCAGTGAAGTTGCCAACGTTAGCCTCGATCTCACCTACTAGTGGGCTGCTTTTCCCACTGGCACTGGTAGAATGATGTCAAAGACCCTCAGTCTTTCATTTTGAACTGCCCCAGGGGGTCAGTTTCTTTCAAGCTTGTATCTTCATCCATTTCCTTTGCTTCTCTAGGTCCTTCCCTCCACTCACTATCTCTGTCTCTCTGTGCCTCTGCCTCCATTTCTCCTTCCCAACTTTGCTCCACCCCACCCATACCAACTACCTATGGCACACATCCCTGGCCTGCCTCTTGCGCACTTACCACAGAGCTTCAGTGTCTTCCATGGCCCCCATCTGGCTCAGTCTTCCTTCTTTTTCCCTCTAACCCTCTTCTGCATTCTATATTCTTTCCTGAGCTGGTCCATGACATCAGCCACAGAGAAGCTCTGACTGCCCTAACCATACACCCCCGCTGCAGCTTCAAGACCCTTGGTGGCACTGAGCAGAGTTGTAATTTTATGCTTATATGATGATCAATATTTACTGATAACTTGATGTGACCTAGAATCAATGAAGAAATAAGTCTCTGATCATAGATTTGCCTATACTGAGGTATGCTTATTCACAGTCCTCTATTTAAACTTTCACCCCATGTAATGGCTCTGAAAATAAACTTGAGATCATAATGGAGTCACTGGATGATGTTGTCCTTCTTCCCAAGGTGGCTGGAGTGAATAATTCTCTATTTGATCCTTTTTCCTGTTAATTTGGCTGTTTTTAATGAACTCACTGAGGAGAGGTAACTTCACCTAAATCCTGGAGAGGAGGAGCCCAGGTTATGATCCCCAGTTTGATAACAACCCCGCTCTGCCTGATGCCAACCCCTGCTGCTGTGTCTTCCCCACTCTCAGAGACTATATCCCAGAACCATGAACAAAACAAAGTCACTCTTTCTCTATGGTGTTTTGTCAGGCACTTTGTGGAGCAAGTGGAAAAAGTAATACAAACTGCACACATTCCTATTTATCATGTCTGTTGCTCTGCCATCAGCCCCTTGCACCCGTCACGTTATCTTAGTCTTAAATTTTACGAGGATTGGGGTTTGTAGCTAAACCTTGGGCAAGAATACAATCTTGCCATCCAAATTTATTTGTAGCGATCACCCCATGACCTAGCTGCCCAGTACCCAAGATAAGCAGATCATCCATTACCACCATCAGGGATTTGTTGATGAGCTCTGGGTATACTCCATGAGGGCACCCAGCTTATGCATTTTATATCAAAGCTGTTGGCATGTGTGGTTAGACTCTGTTTGGTGAGGTTGTGCAGCTGGTGAGGGCACAACCAAATCTTGAAGGTAGGGGGGGTCACCCTGCTTTCTTTCCGGTTGTGCACAGCACATGCAAAGGGCTCTGCACAAGACAGAGCTTCAATATGGAGTTTCTGGCCATCTGGTTCTATGATCTTTAAAGCGCGGTATGTTTGGCCACATGCACACCAAACACACCATCCTCTGCCTGCAAATTCTCCAGGTGTCCATCCTACTAGCCAAGAGTCCCATTTTGCTCGAGTTTCCTCGGTGCAGACTAGACACTATCTAGTTCTAATTTAAAAGTGTTTCTGTTAGGCATGTAAAGTTTGTGTGCTGTGTGCATGTCCAAGGAAAAGAGACAGATGGAACCACTGGAAACTAGCACACTTGCTGCAGTTTTGAGTTCAAAGCAGCTAGAGAGGAAAACCAAAAACAAACAAACAAAAAAAAAAAAAACAAAAAAACAAAAAAAACAAAAACAAACAAAATCAACAAAACAAAAACAAACAAAACAGGGAAACTGCAAACATCTAGAAGTCGAGGACACTGTGCATCTGAGGGTCACTGGCTATGAATGAATGAAGGGGGTGGGGCCTTGCCTTCATCATACAGAAAGGGAGTTTTCTAAAACACTTAAGCAAAAAGGATCTGGGACACAGAAAGAAAGCAATGAGGGTTCAAAAAGGGCAGCCTGACCCAGCAGAAGCCATTCATTGTCCTTGTCTTACTGTTCTATTGCTGTGATCAGACACCATGACCAAGGCAGCTCTTAAAGAAAGAAAGCATTTAATTGGGGGCTCGCTTATAGTTCAGAGGTTTGGTTCATTTGCATCACGGGGGGAAACAAGGCAGGCGTGATGCTGGAGAAGTAGCTGAGAACTATATCCTGACCATAGGCCAAGAGAAAGAAAGAAACAAACAAACAAACACACACTGGGCCCAAGGTGGACTCTGGAAACCTCACAGCTCACCCCAGAGACACTATTCCTACAACAAACCAAACCCCCTAATCCCTCTAACCAAGAGTCCCACTCCCTAGAGACTAAGCATTTAGTCTGATCAATAAAGTCAACTTAACCTGGATACTTCTGATAGTTAAAAAGATGTGTGTGTGTGTGTGTGTGTGTGTGTGTGTGTGTGTGTGTGTGTATGGTGTATATGGTGTGTGTGTGTGTGCGCGCGCGCGTGTGTGTGTGTGTGTGTGTGTGTGTGTGTGTGTGTGTAT
>NC_034612.1:18279527-18280476 GCF_900095145.1 Mus pahari
TATGGTGTGTGTGTGTGTGTGGTGTATATGGTGTGTGTGTGTGTGTGCATGCGCGTGTTTGTCTGTGTATATGTGTGTGTGTGTGTGTGTGTGTGTGTGTGGTGCATGTACACAGGTTACACATACCATGCATGTAATATAGAGATGAGAGAAGGATATCAAGTATCCTGTTCCAGGATACATCTAGGCTGGTGGTCAGCAAGCCCCATGGTCCTATTTCCATGCCCCCTTCACACAGTGTTGAGGTTATAAGCATGTATGTATAACACATGTGTAATGCATGCCTGGCTTCTGTGGGAACTGGGGACTTGAACTCAGGTCTTCATCCTTGCTTAGCAAGCACTCTTATTTTCTGAGCCATCTCCTCAGACCCTTGACTGGCCCTCTTAACCCTCCCCCTGACCACCCGGGTGGAAGAGTGTAGTTATCATTGTCATTCCTGTTTTGTAGGCAGGACCCCTGGGGAGCAGAGTCATTAATTAGCTTTTCTGGAGCCACACAAGTGTAGAAAGTGAAGGGCAGGAATCCAACCCAAGGCTAGCAAGGTGAGAGCCTGAAGTGACATCCAGACTCTTCCTTCTTCCAATGGACACCTCTGCTACGCGCTCAGGATGAAAGCTTAGAAATTCCTCCCAGTCCATCCCTGGGTCCCATCCCTAAATTCTGACAGGAGCCTGTCAAAGGACAAAGAGCAGGAAGCAGCAAAGGTAGAGTGTGAGCACCAGAACTCAGGAGCGGGGAGGGGTGTGGCTACAGAGGGATGGGGGAGGGGTGCAGCTACAGAGGGATCCTGGGGGAGGGGTGGTCATTGCCTTCAGTTGTGTGCATTCTGTAAGAAGCCCACTCAGTGGGTCTCAAAAATAAACAAAGGAAGGAAGGAAGGAAGGAAGGAAGGAAGGAAGGAAGGAAGGAAGGAAGGAAAGGAGAGAGAGAGAAAGAGAAAGAAAGA
>NC_034612.1:18281446-18285652 GCF_900095145.1 Mus pahari
AGAGAAAGAAAGAAGGAAGGAAGGAAGGAAGGAAGGAAAGAAAGAAAGAAAGAAAGAAAGAAAGAAAGAAAGAAAGAAAGAAAGAAAGAAAGAAAGAGAAAAAAGAATATTTGAAAGGCAGTTTTGGGAGGAAGAGGTGTGATTACAGATAGGAGGGTGGAATATGGATAGAGAGGGTGGGGGATCCCCAAAATTACAATGTCCCTCATACATGTGTGAGATTGTAAAAGAAAGAACAGGTTACGTTTAAAAACCAAAATCCAGGAGTGGGCTAGAAAGATGGCTCAGTGGTTAAGAGCACTGACCGCTCTTCCAGAGGTCCTGAGTTCAATTCCCAGCCACCACACTGTAGCTCACGACCATCTGTAATGGGATCTGACACCCTCTTCTGGTGTGTCTGAAGACAGCTACAGTGTACTCACATACATACATAAAAGAAATAAATAATAATTATTATTATTTTAAAAAAATTCAAGAGTAAGAGACCATAAGATGCTCACACCAAGAAGGAAGATTTGGCTCTGAAGGCTTGGGAAGTACGGTGTGGTGTGCGATGATCGTTCGATCGGTGCTGAGAATGACAGAGGGGAAGTTCCAACCATCCATAGCCTTGTTTCATTTCTTCATCTGCTTAGAAAATCAGAGGCATTCTAGAGGGAGTGCAGGGAAGAGGTAGGAAGGAGCAGGCTACCCAGGTGATGATCCCCGAGAGGAGATGACAGACTTGGCGCCAAACTAGGTGCTGGGAGAAGACCCCTCAGGAGGCAGAGTGAGGAGTCAGGACCCTGCCTCTCCCTCCCCCAGGAAAAAGTTAGCATCCCACTTTGAGGACGTGCTGATCACTCCCGTCCGACAGAACCAGAGGGGCACGGGTGGGGTGAGCTTCTTGTTGACTGAAGAAAGTCTTCTATTTGGGAGGGGGGCTGGCTTGCCTGTTCAAAAATTATTCTGTGAACTGGATATAATTTTATATCATTATGGGATACAGAGATGTTGGCTCCTCCCTCTAAACCGTGTCCTGCCTTTTACAGGCACGCGGGGGATCGCGCAGCCGGAGTGTACCAGACCAGCCGGAACACAGCGTCCTTGAACCACCCACTGTCAACGCCCACCGTTGCCCAGACCTGCCCACCATCGGAGACCTGCCCGCCACTGCCAGGACTGCCCANCATCGCGAGAACGCCGTGGCAACTTCTAAGGACTCAGGGGAATGCTGGGAACNCTTCTTTGTATTTAAGCCAGTNCNNACAATAAANATNNGGGCTTTGATCAGACACTTTGCCAAGGCCCCATATTTCCTTTGCAGCCCTGTTCTTTCTCAGGAGTTCTCGTCCTCCAGTTCGGATCCACAGTGGGTTCAGCAGGCAGAGCCACACATTTGGCGCTCAAGTGCGAACCCACCCCAAGGTGTTCTGCCCACGCAGACAAGGCGCCGGTCTGCGTGCAGGAGGAACACCACACAGAGATTCTATGATTTATAAATATGGGGCGGTGAAGCTACACGAGCCAGCTGCACATTTACCATTGCAGATGCTCATTTTCATGATGGGAGTGTTTGGAATTTGTCTTAGCATCCCTGAAATGTGAAATACACCACACACCATTATGGATTATGCAGAAAGCATCATCCCTCATACCTAAGTATCTATCCGCTGATGAATGGGTTAAGGACAATGGAATATTATGCAGTCTTTAAAAGGAAAAAATACTCTATGAAGTGCAGAAGGAGGTTACGCTAAGTGAAACAAGCCAGGCCCAGGGTCACATTCCTAACTATATGTATAAAAAATAGGTTGTAAATGTACTTATAACTTTTACACTCGGGCAAGCTCAATAGACCTTCAAACTTATCATATTAGAACCCTATTAAACACACACACACACACACACACACACACACACACACCACCTACACCATTCCAAGGTCCAAATAATGGCCAACAAAGCCCCTGGAAGATTTACACAGAGCTCTTCTCAACAAGAGACCATCACACACATCACATATTTTAAATGTGGTGGCCAGGTAGAGTCTGAACTGTTGAGGACCTACCCACTCCTAAAATGTTGTCAAAGAGTGTGCACACATCCTTAGGAATCCCATTTAGCTCCCTGAGCAATATTGACATAGAAATGAAAAGAGCAAATCGAGGCTGTGCTTGGGCAAAGCTATAAGGACATTCAAGTCTTGCTGGATGCTGGGGCCTGAAAGAGAAGGCAGCTGCTGGTTCGCTGAATGGCAGGGTAGGGCTCATTCTTTCTAATGCATTTTTAGACGTCCGGTGAAGCTAGGATGAGTTAGTATGCTCTCTTCAAATATCATTTCTGACTGTCTTCCCTCTTCCTATAGACATGCCCTCCCAGCCAGGGCTTAGCCACCAGCACACAGGACTTTCCAGCTGGCACCTCGATAGCCACTCCCTCATGATGACCCCTTCTAAATTCTCCTTGGTTGTCGGTTGTATCAATCTTACCAAACTATGTTGGATAATTTCAAGGCTGACTCCACTAGCCAGGCCTAACCACCCTCCTTTCAACCTCTTTCAACCTCCTTTCACCCACCTTTTAAGCATTCACCCCAGTTGCCTTATGGGTAGCAGATGTCGTTGCCCACATGTAAATCACTTCGATGCATTAATTCACCACAATCTAGGCAGATTTCCCTTTATCCTGACTGTCCACTATTAACACCTGTAAGTAGCTCCGGAGATCATCCAGGTACATGACCACACCCACTTCACTTTGGACCCTACATGGGCACAAGCACAGATCTGAATGATAAACATTGCTCTGCATTTGACACTGTGTACATTTTAATCTGAACACGGCCCATCCTCTGTCCTCTGAGCTAGAAGGCAAACTTTGTTTGACACTCCCTTTCAGAAAAGTGAGTACAGAGAGAGGAACATCTTCCCAGACATTCCAGCTAGCTTCCCTGTAATTTTCTGCGGACATTCCTAAGTCATATGCATTATGGGTGAATTCCCTACAGATTCGTTAATACCCAGAAAGTCGGAAGTTTTCAGAAGCTAGCTATTTTCCAATTCTTGCAAGCAACTTTTATCCCTCTAAATTCTGGGAGCAATATAAACCCCCTGGCCTTACTTTTGTTCAAATTAGGTAAATATTGAAGACAGGGAAGGAAAGCTCCTTTGTGAGTCTCCTGGCCAAGGCCAGTGCAGACAGAAAACTCATTAAAGGTTTAGCATTTGTCACCAGGGAGCAAGCAAGACCCTGAGAGGAACTGGGGTCCAAGGCAGGAGGCCTTTGCTAAGAGCTTAGAGAAGTGGGGGTTCCTGGCTTGCCTTTCTCTGTCTCCGTTAATACCCTTTGAAGGCAAGGGAGCTTCAATTTGTGCCCCCAATTGCATTCATTTTACCAGCCCTCCGGGATTTGAAGTGCATCAGAATGACACCACGGAGCCTGCAGAAGTATGATGGATGGCTGGGGAACTCCACAAACAGCCCAGCTCATGCGCTGTCGGGGTCCATCAGGCTGCCCATCCATCTCCCACCAGCAAGCCCAGGCCTGGCAGCTGTCTTTCATATTGTTTCGTTTTCTCATTACTATAGAACCACAATTGGGCCCTTCACAAACTTGGGGGCAACTGGGAAGGAACCCTGGAGTTTACAAAACCTTTGCGCCCCCTACAAACTTAAAAAATATTCTGCCCGGAAGGGCTCAGTCAATAACTTTTGAGGTTTTGTTTTCATATAAGATCACCTAGAACTAGGTTTTTTTTTTTTTTTTTTCCCCTGCCCAGGTTATCTTTCTGTGCTGCTAGTCCAGGAAGGAATGGAGCTTGTCTGAAGCCATTAGGAATCATGGTCACCATGGCAACTTCAAGGCACACCAATGAGTCTAGAGGAGTCTTCTCCCTCTGCTCCAATGATTTTTACCCCTGGTACCAACTAGGGGTTTAAGAGACTGACCTGAAGAGATTGGGAAGATGGCTAAGTGTGAAAAGTACCCACTGTGCAAACATGATTTTTGGAATCAGGCAGGGAGGTGTGTGCTTCTACTGCCAATGCCAGGGAGAAGGAGCCAGGAGACTCCCCGGGGCTTGGTAGCCAGCTTTACTGAAATGATGTGTCCAGTTCAGCGTGAGATATTGTCTTAGAAACAGCATCTGAGAAGGACTCACACGTGAGGTTGATCCATGGACACCCCAGGTGTGTGCTTGCTTACATACACACACACACACACACA
>NC_034612.1:18285892-18365827 GCF_900095145.1 Mus pahari
ACACACACACACACACACACACACACACACACACACACACACACTGTCCAGATGACTCTGAACTTTCAATTCCATGTAAATCTTGAAGGAAAAAAAAAAAGATAAACCCTGAAGATGCTTAAATCTTTTTTGGACTATACTAAACTACGAGTGTGATTTAAATTAAAATGTCAGCTGCACAGAAAATGGAATCCTGGCATGTCTGAGTTTGAACATTTTATTTAAACACTCATGCTGAAGTAGTTTGCTTCATACAAGGAATATCATTTTGCCATCTCAGAATTCTCTGGGCTCACACTATGGAGTTTTAAGATAGGGTTTTGCCTCTTTTCAACTGTGCTTTACAGTTTCATTAACACCTAAGAGATTATACAAATAAATTATTTTAATCCATGAGTTTGGCTTTGTAATTCCCTTATTTAAAAACATAACACTTGTTGGAGCTGGAGAGATGGCTCAGAGGTTAAGAACACTGAGAACAACTGCTCTTGCAAAGGGCAAGGATTCAATTCCCAGCACCCACAAGGTTAGGTGGGGACAATATCACCAGGCCACACTCTTAGATGAGGAGCTACAGGTGATGAATGGCTGTTGAAAACAGGAAGGATGGGCCTCCTCCAGGGATAAGCTCCTGATAGTTCACTGTCCTGATAGCTCATCCAATCCCAAGTGGTCAGCCTTAAAATACATGCACATATGAGCAATGCTAAATGGACTCAGTGGGTTGTATTATTATATTTCTGAACATGTATATATACAAATACTATTATTATGTTGTGGTACAAGTATACATATGTAATATATATTACTGTGGTGGCTTGAATATGTTTGTCACACAGAGTGGCACTATATGGAGGGGTGGCCTTGTTGGAGTAGGTGTGGCCTTGTTGGAGAAGTGTGTCACTGTGGGCATGAAGATGTAGAACTCTCATCTCCTCCTGTCCCATTGCCTGGACACTGCCACGCTCCTGCCTAGATGATAATTGACAGAAACTCTGAACCTGAAGCCAGCCCCAATTAAATGTTTTCCTTTATAAGAGTTGCTTTGGTCATAGTATCTGTTCACAGCAGCAAAATCCTAACCAAGACAATCATATATTTGTTATGTATTATATATTGTATATTATATGTTATATATTACATAGTATAGATTATATATCATATTATACACTATATGGTATTATATTATGCATTACATATTATATATTATAAATTACATATTACATTGTGGTATATATATATGTATGTAATATGCTGTATGTTATATGTTACATTATGATATATACATACATAATATGTTATGTGTTATATGCCATATATTATGTGTATGTAATATTTTATATATTACATATTTATAATATGTTAAATATTATATTGTGGTATATGCATATGTATGTAACAATGAAAATCATGACTTTGAGAGTGAGTAAAGAGGAGGACACTGGAGAAGTTTGATGGGGGTGAAAAAGATGTAAACACAGTACTCATGCATGAAATTCTCAAAAGATTTTTAAAAGAAACTAGGTAATAAATTATACTTGCTATAATTTCATTAAAAGGGAAATAATGGGACACTAGATAGTTGTCTGGTTTCTGTCATTTAAGAAGCCATTTAGCTTTGGAATATAATCACTTAGCAGAGCCCTGGCTGCCACCAACCCGGTGGCAGGCAAAGCCACCAGACAGCACCTGAGACAGTAGCAGACATTGCCCTGCTCTCCTGTGAGCCAGATGCTTCCACGGACATGTTTGAAGTGCCTTGATGTATGACTCTGTTCTAAAACTGTAAAAGTTTTATGAAGTTGTTTCCAGGTTAGAGTGTGTTGTTTGGGGCAAGCGAATCTGTATTCCTGGGCCACGGCCACTCATATTCTGCTCAAGAATAAATTAGCTCTTATTCCCTTTGTGGCTTAAGCTGTGCGTTGTCTGGGCCAGAAAGCACAACACATCATGTGCAGACGTTTCCAGTGTTTTCTTTTCACTGCAGAATCCATCCCTAAGACAACTCGCCCTTGCTTAATTCATTTATCCCCTGAGCTGTCAGTCATAGCTCGTGTGTACAAGAATTCAGTCAGAATTCCCTGAGCTGGACCAAACTATAGTGATGTCCCTAGCTAGAGGCCTGGACCTCTTCCCAACCTTACCTGACAGAACGCAATGCCCTAACCAAATCACCCCAGCCCTGCCTCCTTTCTGGTAGGTATCTCAGCGCCCTGAAAATTCCCTCCCTGGAAGCTCAGTCTTAGAGCCTTCAGATGCAAATCCTGTTTAAAAGCCTCTTTTCAGTCTTCCAGCTCAGGTTTACAACCCAGGACACATTCTTAAGGCCCCAGAGCCACCCTGCTGAGAGAGACCCACCGAGGAAGACAGAGCCCTCCCCAGTCTCCCTGGGAGGGCAGGGGATTCAACTTCGAGGAATTTTCCTTTAAGCTGTAAAACTGCTCCTTTGCCGGGAAAGTGGGAACTTTTCCTTTTCCTTCAGTTAAGGCCAATTAGCAAGCAATGGTCCACCTAGGCTTCCCTTTACCCTTGCCTATAAACCGTATGTAGTGGGTGTAGTGGTACAGGCCTCTAATCTCCCACTATGTAAGGCTGGGACAGCTCAATGGTTAACAGGTCTCACTGTCCTTCTAGAAAGACCTGAGTTTGGTGTCCAGCACCCGCCTGGCAGCTCCCCACTGCCTGCCACTCCATTCTGGGGCATCTGATGCCCTCTTCTGGCTTCTGCAGGTACCTGCACAGATGTGCAAAACACACACATGTATTAACGTAAATAAAACGTGTCCAAGTCCAAAGCGACCCTCAGTTACATAGCTAATTCAAGAATACGCCATCAAGAATAAACAAGCAAGCAAGGAAAGTCTCCCCCAGCCCCCCAAAGACCTCATCCCTGTACAGCGATGCTCTGAGTTCTGGCTTTAGTCCCCAGATGCAAGAGCCTGAAACAAAGTCTGTTGTCTTTCTGCTAATTCCATCCAGCCATTTCTTCTACTAATTGCCACAGGAACCTATGAGGCTGTAGTTGGCCACTTTAGAGGCCAGCCAGGTAAAGTAATGTGTGCAGCATCCTACTGATAAACCAACCTGCCTCCATCTTGGGCTTGAAAGCCATCTTATTGGAAAGATAAACTAGGTTCATTTCTGTCTATTTATAGTATGTTTCTCAAGGACTAGTCTATGCCACACCTGTAACCTTAACTTCCAATGGCTCTGCACTGCCTGTTTCAGGAAATGGCAACCCATGCCTTTGTTTTGAAAAGTTTTTACGACCACATTGTTATAAGCCCACAACCATGTCTTTGTCTTAGAAGGTTATCATGACCAACTTAGTATGCTTGTATTCTGCCTTGTAACCTTGCTTATTGGGAACCTCCTACTCCTAACCTATATAAAACCCCCTTTCACACCCATGTCCAATGTTGCTCTCTTGATCCCACCATTAAGGAGAGAGATAGTCTGTGAATTCGGGGGAGATGGGGAGCTTGCTCTAATTATTTTGACAGTAATGTGGGTTGGCTGGTCTTTCTCCTCATGTCTGTGGTTTTAACACTACCCGGAGTGACAACTGAAGCTCGGGCTGAGGTGAGGTACACACTCTGCAATGAATGCCTTTCTTGGCTCACATAAACGAGAGAAAAGATGTGCCCATAAACATCTGCAGAGCCTCTCCACTCTCACCCTCAGCGATCTGCATGGTAACTCCTCAGAAACATGTCAGATCTGAGGCCAGAGCCAAGCAGTGGTGGTGCGCACCTTTAATCCCAGCACTTAGGAGGCAGATCTCTGAGTTCAAGGCCAGCCTGGTCTACAGAGTGTGTTCCAGGACAGCCAGGGCTACACAGAAAAATCCTGTCTTGAAGACAAACAAACAAACAAAAACGAGAACAACAAAGATTGAGGCTAGAAATGCTAACGTGTGTTATGAAACTTGCACAGTCTTCATTCAGAGGCCCCAGGATGGCATCTTGTGTTCTGTATGTGCTCTGGGACTAAATGGTATGTGAGGAGCTGCCAGACCAGAAATAATATACATCTCAGAGACTGAAAGAAAATCACCAGAGCCACTGGTCCTTTCTTATTTAATGGGCCCATTCATTACCATCTTAATTAAAGCGCCAAGGAGAATTTGGCCCCAAATGACTGGAAGACTAAGTCTCAGAAGGACAACAGGGGGACCTCTGATCTCAGCTCCCACTTGTCTCCCATCACAAAGTCGTCTGCTGCTGCTGCAGGATCTAATACCTCCTTTGGTTTTTAAGACACATCTCTCATTACAGCAGACACATAAAACGCTACCAAGTGGGGAGTCCAGATGTGATGCCTGGTGGCTTGTAAAATGGCCCTGGCCTTTGCCCTCAGTCCTGGAGCATCAAACAGAGTCTTAAAAAAAAAAAAAAAAAAAAAAGTATTCATCTTGAGAGAAACTTGAAATCAGGAAGCATTTATCTCACCAAGTTCTAAGCTCCTCTTTACATGGTACCCCCGTGGAATCTTCCCAAGCACCCCTCTTTTCTTGGCTTTGTGGGTATTGGTGGTAGGGATGGAACCTGGGGCCTCGCACACACTAAGCACATGTTTGACTGTCCAATCTCCCCCCCACCCCCAATCCCATTTTCCCTCTGGATATTCCTCTCAAGGTCTGCCGTGGTCCATCCTCAGGTGAAATCTCCCATTTGGGGGTGGCATTTGCACACAGTGCCTTGCAGAATTCATCTATACAGCTCACAGCAAGTGGTGCCTTAAAAGCATAGGTCAGAACCCATGTCTCCTTGCTTGAGATCCCTTGTGGTTCTTTATCCTGCTTTGAGCCCTGTCCAAACCTCTGACAATTTCATGGGCCTAGGGGATGGGTGAGAAGGGATCTTAGGTCTACAAAGTTGGTTCAAACTCCCCAGCTGTGGGATGACCTTTCTGTTACTTTATTCATTCATTCATTCATTGACTGATTGACAATCAAAGACGAAGATCTGAACTGAGTGAGTCAGACAGCTAAAAGAGCAACTTGAATTTATTAAAAAAAAAAAAAAAGCCATAAGATGGAAAATTGTTAAGCATAACAGCCATCAACCTGCTATATAACCATCCTCCACATTTACACAGCAGCATACACAAGAGAGAGACAGAGACAGAGACAGACAAATAAATATAGACACAGAGAGACAAATACAGGACACAGGCAGGCACATACAGAGACACACTAACACAGAGACACATAGAGACAGTCTCCCTCTCCCTCTCCCTCTCCCTCTTCCCCTGCCAAAAACAAGACCCCTGGACTGTAGAGCAGAGCTTTCAGTCCTTTGCTGCAGTCCACAGTCTTAGCCTCGCCCCCGCTCCCCCCACCTCAGGGTACTCACCCTTCCTGGGTTTCTGGCATCCCATTCTCCTCCCCATGTTCCTGGGTGACTCCTATTAACTCAAAGGAAAACTCAGATTCACCTCTTTCATCCATATGCTCCCCAAAAGTCCCTTGTTGTGAGCTTTAAGACAGAGGGTTGGGGTGGGAGAACCTGAACCTGCAATGAAGTATGGAACCCCTTGGCCTCAGGATCCAGAAGAACTGATCCCATCCAGAATGGCAGCACCGCTCACCCAGGACCTCACTGGCAAATCCCTAAAGAGATCCCCCAAAAAGCATCTCCACTAGATGCCATCTCTTTAAAGGCACAGCTCTAGCTCATGACTATGTCCTCCTCTCCCATCTCCCATTCATCATTCTTAGCAACGGGGAAGGCCAGTCCCCAGGCCAGCCACTCTCACCTCAGTGTCTCTGGGAGCTTAAGCGCAAGGCTCCCAATGAACTCAAGTGAATGAATGAATGAATGAATGATGCTTACAAGCAAGACTGGCCAGGAAGAGACCACAGGAGTTCTCTAAGGTCACCAGCTTGCTTCTCAAGGCCCAATCAGGTTATTCCCTGCCTTTCCGGTGACTTCCAACCAGTCTCCCAATGCTCTCAGAGGAGAATGTCGCCAGTTACATCTGGGAGACACTAGTCTCATTAGGTGACACCAGAACAGCTGTTCTCTCAGCCTGTGGGTCGAGATCCCCTAATGAGGTCCACTAACCCTTTCACGGGAGTCACCTAAGATCATTTGGAGAACACAGATCTTTACATGATGATTCGTAACAGTATCAAAATAACAGTTATGGTGTAGCAATGAAAATATTTTTATGGGTGGGCGTCACCACAGCACGAGGCTGTATTAAAGGGTTGTGGTGTTAGGAAGACTAAGAATCCCTGCTCTAGAATAAGGATTGATGCTCAGTCTCTCTGCCAGGGCACCTGCCTTGCTAGGGCCGGTGATTTGGAGTGTGGGACCCAGTCCTGGGGACCTGCACTCTGCTCTAGGGCAGGCTCTGGCTGTATGTAGCTTCTTTTCTATCCTGCTGGCCTACAGATGAATTCCAGAGGGAGCTCCCTCTGACAATACAATGTCCTGCAGTGAGTGTCTTAAGGGGCTATTATTCTATTTTTAGATGTTCACGGTACCAGTGTCGCATTGTGTCTCATTTGGTGGCTTACTGAGCTGAGTTATCTCACGAAAATTCTCCCAAGTATGAACTGTACGTGCCTCAGAGATACTAACACAGCTTCCTCCTACCTCGAGCCAAGCAGGGGGGGGAAGGAAGAAACAAACAAACAAATAAACAAAACCAAAAACCAGCATGTCTGCATAGTCAGGAGGATGCGGATACCTGAATACAGTCTGGGACAAAGACACTCCAGGCAGCCTACTGGGGGATGGGTGCTCAGCGGGACAGCTCCAGGAAAGCTAAAATGGCATTAACTGGTTAATTTGAGCTTCCCCCCCCCCCACTTTTCTTTTTTGGATGAGGTCTCCTGTATCCTAGGCTATCCCTAAGTTTGCCATGTAGCTAAGGCTGACCTGAAACTCTTGATCTCCCTGCCTCCACCTTCTGAGAGCTAAGGTTCCAGCTGTGTACCGCCACACTCTGCCAATGTGAATAAGACCCCAGAACTTCACAGGACCAGTTGAGCTACATCAGATTTGTGCCTGAATTGAAAGGGGGAGAGGGGCTATCTATAGGGGGGGGGGAGGGTAGATAAGGAAAAGTTAGCCAGAGAGACCTAGAGAGAGCATTGGCTAATGGAGATTTGATTGGAGAGTTTGAGCAATTTCAGGAACAAAGCAATTAGCTCACCTCACTAACCCCACAGAACACATCTAAATTCTACTCTGTATAGGGGCTGAAACAAGTCCCCAGGGATAAAGGATGAACAACCCCTGGGGTAGCAAATTATTGCCTTTGTTAGCCTAGAGAACAGTACAGAGGCCATTTTGGGTCCAACAGAAGCACCTTTTCTACCTCTCAGGTGTTCGAGGAGACCCTCCATCAAACTCAGATCCATCCATTTTGAACAGTAACTAGCATCATCACTGTAGGTCCAAACAGAACAGCACTGCGAGGCAAGCGCCCTCAGCAATGGACCGCCCTTAATGTCTGCCTGCAGAAATCAGAAACCATTACCACAGAGGAATATTTAAATACACGGTGACAGCAATTAGGAGTTTCTTGGAAACACAGTCAAAAAGGTTTACTGGAGTGGGAGAGGGGCCTCTTCCTTACTTGGGGCTCTGGCATTATACAGAGGCATTGATCCAGCCCAAATCATCTCCATTTCACACTATGGGGTGTTCAGGACAGGGCTCACTGACCACCTTCTTTTGGGCATGCATATGGTATGTGTTTGTGCATATGTGCAGGTATGCATAATACGTGTGTGTGTGTGTGTGTGTGTGTGTGTGTAAGTCAGATTTAACCTTGGGTGTTGACCTTGGATGCTGTCAGCCTCTGTAGAGGCATGGTCTCTCAGTAACCATGGACTCATGCCGTAGGCTAGGCTGGCTGACCTGTGAGCCCCAGGGATCTGTCCATCTCTGTCTTCCCAGTGTTGGAACTACACGAGGGGCTCTCCATACCCATCTTTTTGGTTTACATATACATCTGTGTACCTATCACGTGTGTGCAGTAACTGTGGAAGCCAGAAAAGAGCATTAGACTTCACAGAACTGCAGTTCCAGGTGGTTGTGAGCTGCCATGTGGGTGCTGGAAACAGCCAGTACTCTTAACCACCATTTCTCCACTCATATACCCAGCTTTTTTACATTAGTTCTGTGCATGGAACTCAGACTGCTTATGAGTCCATGCAGGCTACTCTATTAATTGTACCATTTCTTCTGACCCTGCAACCACTCAATTTTGTGAATAAAGTTTTATTGGGATACGGCTATGTTTGCTTACCTGTGATTTTTTTTTTTTTTTTTTTTTTTTTTTTTTTTTTAAGACTTCTTAGTGTTCTCATAGAGAACCTAGTTTCTGTCCCCGGCTCCCATATGGTAGTTTCTAACTGCCTGTAACTTCTAGCCTCTATGGACTCCTAAACATAACTGGTAGCTATAAACCCAAGCAGGAAAATGCACATATACATAAATATAATACACAAATAACCTTTTTTAAATATCCTGGAAAATTCTTTGATTGTAGCACACAAGCCAAAATGGACAATCTCACAAACCTCACAGTAAATACATTCCTAAGTGGTTTAGGTTCTGGGAAGGAGGACGAAAGGTTTGTGACTGACAGGTGCCATTCTGGGCACTTGTGGTCCGAGATGTCATTTAATATTCACAAGGATCTTGAAATGTCAGCGATGTCTCTCAGGTTCTCAAAGGAGGAGGCTGATCTAAGGAGAGAATCTGAAATTCCCCGAGGCCACGCCGCAGTAAGGGATAGAGTCAGATTCTTGCCCGCATCAATTTTTTTCTTGGTTGAGATTTTTGAGACAGTAGCCCCGGCTTCCCTCAGGCTTGTAGCCAAGAATGAGTATGAGCTCCTGGTCCTTCTGCCTCCACTTTCGGAGTGCTGAGACCTCAGACTCAAACTACCATGCCTGGCTTACATCTCTTGACTCTCAATGATTGCCAGACACGGGGTTCTCATGACAGGATAAACATGGCATCATTCCAGAACCAACTTTCAAGTTCCTTAACTTCTTCCCAGGTGCCGATCCCTATCTATGAGGGATGTGAGTGAAATGGAGAATTGGGAATGTCCCTCACAGGATCGTCCATTCAATATGTTCTCTGCTGTCAATGGTAGTATGTTGACAGGCCAAGAGAATTTCAGGAGGTTGAGTCAAGCTGGAGTGAACAGCTCAGGGCCCATGGTGTTATACCTGGACTCCACCCCCTCCTTAGTCTCTGCTGCCTATTCTCCCATGATGCAACTACATTGTGATTCCGGTGCCCATGGACAGTGGTGATAGGCTCAAGACAGGCTTAGAATCATTGGAGCTAAGAACCATGGGTGAAAACTTCAAAATCGTGAGCTGAAATAAATCTTGACTCTCTTTTTAAAATATAGAATTATAGACTTACCTGTAAAATGGCGCCCTTTAAGTCATAAGTCTCATAGATGAAGGGAATCTCAAGAATGTACAAAGGTGGGGCTGGTGAGATGGCTCAGTGGGTAAGAGCACCTGACTGCTCTTCCGAAGGTCCAGAGTTCAAATCCCAGCAACCACATGGTGGCTCATAACCATCCGTAACAAGATCTGACTCCCTCTTCTGGAGTGTCTGAAGACAGCTACAGTGTACTTACATATAATAAATAAATAAATCTAAAAAAAAAAAAAAAAAAAAAAAAAGAATGTACAAAGGTGGGAAAGGCAGAGCATCCGATGAGGCAGAAGCCACCTCGGGATTTGACTGGGAACTAGCCACACCACACTTCTTCACTCTGCCATCTGAATGATAATTGTCACTATCTTTCCCTTAACTTTTAAAAACAAGAGTCATACTATATCGACCGGGCGACCGGGCGACCAGGCTGGCCTTAGCGAAAAGAGATCTGCCTGCTTCTGCCTGCTGAGTGCTGAGATTAAAGGTATGTGCCACCATACCTGACTGAAATTCTTAGTTCTGAAACAATTGGCTGGAAAAAAGTCCAGGTATTTCATGTGCAATACAGACAGATACATATACATATACATTTACATTTGAGTGATTCTATATATACTTATATATATCTATAAAATGAACACCATATACCTGTGGTGGTTTGAAAATGGTAGGCCCAGGGAGTGTCACTATTAGGAGGTGTAGCCTTGTTGGAGTAAGTGTGCCCTTGTTGGAGGAAGTGTGTCCTTTTGCTGGTAGCTTTGAGACCCTCCTCTTAGCTACCTGAAAGACAGACTCTTCCAGGCTGCCTTTGGATTAAGATGTAGAACTCTCAGCTCTTTCTTCAGCACTGTGTCTGCCTGGACACTTGCTCCCAATCATGATGATAAAGCACTGGATCTCCACAACTGTAAGCCAGCCCCAGAGAAATGTTGTCCTTTAAAAGAGTTGCCTTGGTCATGGTATCTCTTCACAGCAATGGGAACCCTAAGATAATACCTAAAGACTCAAATTCAAAAAAATACTAAGTACTAAAAATCAAATAAAAGCCCCTATTCTCATTTTAAAAAATTTTTTTAGCTTAAAAATTTAGTCATCACTGGGCATGGTGGCACATGCCTTTAATCCCAGCACTTGGAAGTCAGAGGCAGGTGGATTTCTGAGTTCGAGGCCAGCCTGGTCTACAGAGTGAGTTCCAGGATAGCCAGGGCTACACAGAGAAGCACTGTCTCGAAAACAAACAAACAAACAAAACAAAACAAAACCAATTAGTTATATGCATGTGTGTCTGTGTATGTGTTTATCCGTGTGAATGCAGTACCCAGAGAACCCAGCCAGACAAGGGCATCAAATCCCCTATAGCTGAAGTTACAGGTGACTGTGAGTAGCTGGATGATGTAGGTGCTGGGAGCTGAACTCAGGCTCAGGTCCCCCGGAGTAACAGCAAGATCTCTTAACCACTGAGTAATCCCTCCAGCCCCTCTCTAAGTGTCTCCTATCATAAATTGTATATTGCCATTCATGCAGCTATAATTATGTTTTCAACACACATACTTATATTTAGGTTTTACACATTGTTATTTTGCAAGTGGGAATTTTTTTTTATACCAACGATGGGGAGGTATCAGCCCAAACCCACAATCACAGTGTTAAGCTCCTGCTGGGGACCCAGCTGTCCTTCATGTATTTATTTCTGCTATAGAATATGTTGAGCGGGCGTTGTCGATCTTTACGTGTTCCCTGTTGAGCAATGCATGCGCTGTTTTTTTCAGTGTTTACTGTGAACGCTCAAGCTTTTGAATGGCTTTCCGGTTAGCCTGAGCCTACATTCCAGGAGTGAGCATTTCCTCTGTAGTCAACAGCCTGAAGCAAACAGTTGAGTCACAGGCACCTTAGTTTTACTGCAGATGGCAACCAATTGCTGCTCAAGCTGACAGTGCCCACCCACTCGAGGAAGTCCGCCCCTTGGGGAAGCCCACCCCTTGGGCAAGACTGACCCCAAGGCTCCTCCTTGCTTTTTACATCAAACATGGCTGTCATGTTGCAGCCTGACTTGTCGACTTGATGGGTGTGAAATGGACTTTACAAGGTTAAATATTTTAACGTTTATGACTTTTTTTTTTTCTGGTTCCTTCAAGGAACTCAGCATCTTTTCTGATACCTTAGGTGGCCCACCTGTTCTTGCATTCACCCATTGCCTCCACTGACCTTTTCCACAGTAGCCTAGCAATTATTGGCCTTTCACCTACTATTGCTCATCTGCAGCCACTGACCTACTCCTGATACACAGGAAACAAGAAGCTAGCCAGGCTCATCCTCAGCGTTCTCAAATCTACACACCTGCCTTGCCAACGCTGAGGCCAGCCACTGTGCCTGTGCTGGAACCACCTGACTGCCATTCCTCATACATGGCAGGCATCCAGTGTGACTTCGGCTCCTCACCCTCTGTCTTAGGATTCCTATTGCTGTGAAGAGGCATCATGACCAAGACAACTCTTATAAGGACAACATGTAATCAGGGCTGGCTTACAGGTTCAGAGGTTCAGTCCATTATCATCAAGGTAGGAGCATGGCAGCATCCAGGCAGGCATGGTGCAGATACAGATAAGTGTTCTACATCTGAAGGCAGACAGGAGAAGACTTGTGGGAAGCGGGTGCGGCTGCACAGCAGCCAAGGCGGCGCTGTGGCTCATTGCCAAGCCCCCATGATCCCTGCTTGTTTACCAAGAACCTGATCATGCACACCTGAATGATTGTGCACTGTCCGCCTGACGAATAGCGTCATACAGCATGATATTGAGTCACTGGCCTATTACCGCGCACCCTGTCTGTGTGCATGGCTCGTGTACAGAGCATGCTGAATGCTGATTGGATGATGAAGAGTGATGAGAGCCGAGTACAGAGGGTGGACGCAGATAAATTGGGTGATCCCCCAGAATAAAGAGGGAAGCTGCAGAAGCAGAATAAGCTGAAGCTGAGGAAGCTGCTTGAAACCAGCCTTGGTGTTCGTGTCATCTTTGCCCCTACCTCTGCTGGCCGGAGGCTGGGGCACGCGGCAAAGACTGGTTTCCAGGCAGCTAGGATGAAGGTCTTAAAGTCCATGCCCACAGTGACACACTCCCTCCAATAAGACTGTACCTTCAAATAGTGCCACTCCTGGGGCCAAGCATATTCAAACCACCACATCTTCCTTCTCTCTGAAGTGTCAGCATGTTTGTCCTTGTTTTTACTTTGACACTACTTCTCAGCTTTAATGCAGAATGCGCAGATTTACTGAGTTATGGTGGTTTTGTGCCTGTAATTTCAGCCCTTGGGAGACTGAGACAGGAGGCTTGCCAAGAGTTCAGAGACCTTGTCAGAAAGAAGAGAAACATGAATAGGAAGAGGAGGAGGAGGAGGAAGAGGGAGAAGAAGAGGAGAGAAAAGGGGAAGAGAAAGGAAAATAATGGAGCAATAGCAAAACAGACTTAATCCCTTACTCTCAAGACCTAATACCCCTCAAAAACTGGATCTCTCTCCACCTTTCTTGAAGATTTTATTGGGACTGAGGGGCATAGCTGCAACTCCGGGCTAACTCTAAGTTTTGGGTTCTCTGGGCCAAACCAAAAACATCCCCTTTCTTTTAAAGCCCTTTTTAAAGCCCCCTTTTTTTTTTTTTTTTGCCATTCCCTCCTCTCCCACTTGAGAATTACTTTGAACTAATAATGGCACCTCTGGGAGGTGGATATACACAGATATAAAAAGGTACAAACTACCAATATTTAAATCACACATCTCCACAAGCACAGGAGAAGGGAAGACACAGGCCATTAAAGAATCCTGTTCTCTCACCTCACAGCCAGGGCAACATTAACCTGTACCATATAGATGAAAATGGAGATAATTCCTCATCACCAGGAACAGAGGACAACCTTGCAGAGTTCAAGTCCCCACGACATCTATTGCCAGCTTTCAAGTAATGGATTTTCATCATGCCTCTTTGCCCGAAGGTGCAAATACTCTAGGGGTTGTTATGGGGTATGAAGTCTTCGGCCTTTCACATGCAGGTAACATGATCGGTGTCTGCATGTGTTCATGTGTATGTGCTGGTGTACTTGAAGGTCAGAGGTCAAAGTCAGGTGTCTTCCTCGATCACTCTTCACCTTATGTTTTGGGACAAGAGTCTCTCACCAAAACAAACGTCCACTAATTTAACAAAACTAACTAGACTGCAAGCCCCAGCCATCCTCCTGTCTCTGAGGAATACTCCTATGCCTGGCTTTTTAACTTGTGTACTGGGGATTGAACCTGGATCCTCATGCTTGCACGATAAGCACCTTACCTTCTGAGCCATCTCCCCAGTCCCCCTAAAAGTAGGACCTGCTCGCAGCCTAGCCACGCAAAAGCACCCATCAGCCTCATGTTACACGACTAGCGATTTTCCAGGCCACTTTCCTGAGACAGCTTCTCTGAGTATGCACACATTCACCAGGCTTCCAGCCAGGGATGATACCTGGATTTTGCCTGTGCCTGATGCCTCCCTGTGCACACAGCTCTTGAAGTTTTTACTGAGCCGACAGCTGGCTCCAATATGTTCCACAACAATGGGACCGAATGGGCCTGGCTTCACATTTCAAGCATCGAAGGGGAAATAAAACTCTAAGCATCCCCGTTAACCGTTCATTTACACACTTTTCCAGTTAAAATGAATGCCAAAGGTCACTGGTTGAGGGGGGACAACCTCCCCCCCCTTTAAAGCAGAACACCTTCCTTGTACATTTAAGACACAAGCCATGGACCATTTGTCTCCCTCTTATTTCGTAGCACTTGGCAACCAGCCAGGGGCAGTAATGGTCTTCAGAAAAACAGCTGTGGCCAGAGCAGGGGAAACATGTCCAAGGGTGACCTTAAACTCAGACAGTCTATGCTCAACTTGCTACCTAAGAATGGACTGTTCCCTGAACTTCTAGGCATATGCCATCAGTTTCTGGGTGCTTGTATTTAGTTAGTCCTCTACATTCAGCGTCTCTAAACTTGACCGTGACCATGACTTTGCAGGTCTGCAGTGAGCAGACGGATGATGTCTGCAAAAAGACTAGAGTCAGAGAGATCCCATGAGTGGCAGGCGCCTACCAGCCAGCAGCTTGGGACCACTCATTATGAGCAGCCGACACTATAGCAAAGGGTGTGGTGTTTCAGGTACTGATGGAACTAACTGGAAGGGGCAACCAGGGTGTTGTGCTTGCATTGTGTTATTTGAGTTGCCAATGTTTGTTGCATGAGAATCTGTATGTAAGACACTGAGGGTCCCTGCCCCCAGTTGGTTCTGATTGGTAAATAAAGTTGCCAGCGGCTAGTGGCTGGGCAGAGAGACAGAGGCAGGACTTTAGGATTCACAGGCAAGGGGACCAAGAGGAGAAAGGGAATCATCACGCTAGAAAAAGGAATAAGGTCCAGGCTTGAGAACTGCATAAGAGAGGCATACCAATTATATTAAAGCCAGGAAGTGCAGCCCAAACCTCCTGCCCCCCCAAATTGGGTCTAGGGCAGCCAAGATGGAATATAGACTTTCATAAGTAATGACTCAGGAGTAGTAGAATGGAGGTGTTAGCCATGTGGAAGTTTGGGAGTGGCCCAGCCACTGAGCTGATTAAGGACTATTAAATATAGGCTGCGTGTGCATGTGTGGCTATCATTCTGGAATCCAGAACATTGGGGAGGGTAGCGAGGAACCCCTGCCAACGCTGCTGGGGTGAGCTTGAGTAGCATTAATTGCCTACAGCAACACCAGGGTGTCTGAGGAGGCCACATGTGCATGCTCATGAGAAGCTGAGACAGCAGGAAACTGACACTCTGGGAGGAGCAAAGGGGCATCTGAATTGTAGGAGATAAGTAATTGGCTGGAGTGGGGCATGCTAGAGTTCGGTGATTTACATAAATATTGAAAAGAACTGCAAGTTGCAGGAAAATATCTTGGATTTTTTTTTTTCCCCTTCGTTTCTCTGGCAAAGGTTCTTCCAATTCCCCTGATACTCAGAGTGGCTTTAGACTTTGTCAGGAGTACACATTCCTGGTTCGGTTTAACCCTTCTGATCTTCCTCACTTCTGAATGCTATTTGTGTAATCCAGTAGGCTTGACGGAGCTTCCGCCCTCCTGTGCCCATGGATGCCTTCCACTGTTTCAGATGGACACTGCATGGTCAGAAGGCACCATCCACACCATGGAGAATAATGTAGAAGGTTCTAGCTCCCATATCACTCCACACCAGCATCTGTTCGACATGGTTCATTTCTCCTGTCCCTCTTGACTTCTCACCCCCACCACAGCTGGTTTAGAAGTCAGTCTCTCTCTCTCTCTCTCTCTCTCTCTCTCTCTCTCTCTCTCTCTCTCTCTCTAGTTACCTGACACAGGCTGCTTGACTGGAATTCTTCTGCCTTCCGAAAGCCAGAGGCACACGCAGGTTGGTTGGTTCTCCAATAGCCCCTGAGCATGGAAGGAAATGAAGCTCTACAAATGACAGACCTATCCTTCCCTTAGCTACTCTGGGGTTTAGCAAATAGAGAGATGTTTCCAGAAGACCTAATTTTCACAAACTGCAAAACACATTTCAGAAAAGGAGATCGGAAAAGCAGAAAGGGGATTTGCTGGCCGCAAAATGCGACGTTTTGTTGGTGTGCTAACCCATTACTCCCTGTTAGCTCCATCAGAGGGGAAAGCAGACATTATCTTTATTATGCAGCCATAAAGACCAAAGTGCTGATGATGGATGGATAGCTGAAGGGTGACTTGGTATAATGGATGGTAGGTTGGGGGACAGCTGAGCTTGCCCTAAAGTCATGCTCTCCAAGGTGACTCTGCTCTTACCTATTCCAATTTGAATGATACATAACTTCACTTGACGTGTGTCAGTGTGGATACATAGCTACCCTCCTTTTCTATCAACAGCATTCCCAGATCTCCAGAGAAGGCAAACAGAAGACAGCATTGAGCCCTCTATATGCACACAGATTGACCTATGCACACCTATGAAAAAGCTTCATTTGAGTCGGAAACAAGTAGAATAAGTGTGGACAATATGCTTTAACAAAATTTACATTAGTGGTTTTCCTCAGCATATCTTACCATGGCAGGGTGTGGTAAGACATGTCTATAATCCTGAGGCAGAAGGATCATGAGTTCAAAGAAGACCAGGTAGATGTTGGCTAGGCAACTAATAGCGTTCTGTCAGAGTGACCACAAATTAATTCTGAATATTTGAGAGCAAAGCAATAGGCAGTCCATTTGTGAAGACCCAGTGTGAGAAGAAAGACTTTTATTCCTTTTTTTATTAGATATTTTCTTTATTTACATTTCAAATGCCATCTCCTTTCCTAGTTTTCTCTCCAAAAATTCCCTATCCCCTCCCCATCCCCCTACTCCCCAACCCACTCACTCCCGCTTCCTGGCCCTGGCATTCCCCTACACTGGGGCACAGAACCTTCACAGGACCAAGGGCCTCTCCCCCCATTGATGACCAACTAGACCACCCTCTCCTGTGAGAAGAGAGACTTTAAAATCCACAGTTGACGTGAAAATGTCTGGTTTCTTTGGAAACTCGGCTGTGTCACATAATGTTTTTCAGGAAGTTGTCTTGTAAAAGGATGTTTTGCTGAAGCAGACACATGAGAAGGCACGTGATCTTTTGCTGGAACTAACGCTTGAGAGGGTGCATGATGCTTTGAAAGAGTATAAATATAACCCCACAGACAGTGACAGGAGGCCCTTGCGTTGCAACACTTGGCTGGTCTTCAATGATCTTCACTTGTGACTTCATCGAGGGAAATGTGCCAAAGAACTTCTCACGGTATCGGGGGTGCTTCTTGCTGCTTCTGCTGCAGAGCCTTGCAAGCTGCTGCTACTGATGTATGTTTGGTGTTTGCAGATTGGACTGGACGGGTGATATCCTGACAAGGAAGACTGGTATCACCCCCAAAGAACCACTTCTAAACAGGTCCATATCCCCCCCCCCCACATTCTATTAACCATCTTTCTCCCCTATCTTTGGTTGGGGGACCAGAAGGGAAGTTGGAGCATTTAAGAGCCCTATTAAAGGAGGTTTTTCAAAAATCTAAGGCTACACAAAGTAGTGATTATCTCAGTGGTCCACAGTCGAGTTTGCTTTGTACAAGAGACTGACAATGGAACCCATCTTCCAAACTGCCAGGCTGAGCTGCTATAGATCACACAGGGCTAGAAGATTCTCAAACAAGGAAAGACCACTCTTTGAAGGTCTTTCCAAAAGGAGGAAAGCACAGAGGAGAAACGTGATCTTCCTACACATCTTCTCATGCTTTCCAAGCATGGAGTCACCATGGCTTGATATTGGCCATTTAAAAAGAGAGGGGGCCAAAGAGGAAGCTCTGGGAAAGTGCCCGATGTCAAGCATGAGGACCTGAGTTCAAGTATTCAGCATCTACATATAAAGCTATTCACAGCTGCACAAGCCTGGAATCATAGCACAGGGGTAGAGACAGGAAGACTCCCGGAACTCACTGGTCAGCTCCAGGTTAGAGGATAGACCCCGTTTCGAACAATAATGTGGTCAGTGATTGAAGATGACATGAACATGCTCTAAGCACACATGTACACAAATACACAAAAGAGTAGAGAAATACCTGTCATTTCAGATTAAATGGAAGCAAGACGATAGGATGACATCAAGACCCATCATGGCCATCTGGGGTAAATCAAAATGGGATCTTGAAGCACAGCTCTTCTGGATGGTGTCCTGCCTGGTTCTCACCACAGCTTGAGCCCTGTCAGGCCCGGGCTCTTGGAAAGCAAAAGAATCCCAGCTGCAGGGAGAATGTCACCTGCCTGGCAGGAAGCAGCTCTATCTCACAACCAGAGTGACAGGGACCATTAGGGGACATGCTAATGAGGGAGAATGAACACCTCTAAGAGATGCTTTTCTTCTTAGGGCACGGTAATTTTCATCAAAAGAATATAAAGTATATCCTGGAGAGCAGCCTTGCTCAAAAAGTATAAGAACCCTTCATTCTGGTCTGTGAGAAAAATAAAGTCATCAGAGAGCTAAAGAGACAGCTCAGCAGTTGAGAGAGTAGGTAATGCTCTTCTGGGGGACCCCGGTTCGGTTCAATTCTCAGAACCAACATGATGGCTCAGAACCACCTGGAACTCAAGTTCCAGGGTATCTGACACCATGACATGGACTCGGTGGGCACTGTACACACACGCTACATAGATGCACAGATAGACAAACACTTATACACATGAAAGAAAAGAAAAATAAATATTTTAAAAGTCACCAAATCCTCAGACATTGGTACAACCACTTCGACAATGGCAGCTACAAGCAATGCTCACTAAGCCGCCACGACACAGAATTCTGTTCTAAACAAACTGAACGTGTAAACTGTCACAATCTACAAACTGTCTTTATCTGTCCGTGGTGGAGAGGGCTCCAGCAGCCTGTCCCTAGAGCCTGTATTCTTAACCCTACTGTCTTACCACTTCTACATAATAACACAGTTAGCATCCAGTACTTTCTTGGGTTACAGATTCTCCAGCTGCTCCTCTCCAAGAAGTCAGCCCACACTCTTGCAGAGCTGGCCACGGAGTTAATAAAAAGACACTTTCAAATCTTAAAAGAATGGCATCTCCTCATTCTCCCTTGCAGTTGCAAACAAAGCTTACCTTGCTAGTTTCTGCCTTCTGGCACAGCTAGACTTGTATCAATCAATGGGATCCTGATATCTAGTAATAGGCCAGGTGACATGGTATGTAACTTCCTTCTCCCCAATATCCTCTACCCCCCCCACCCAAAACACCCTTTTATTCTTTGGGCCTGAGGGTTTATGCTGTCTCCCTCCAGGGTGCCACCATGGTTGTTTATGGCCTTGATGCTATCATTATCCCAGTAAAGCTTCTCTGGAGGGTAACTTCATCTCAGCTTACTTTCCACAGACATGCATTATCTTTGAATAAGAAACACCTAGGCACTGACTTAACACAGCCTGGAGTCCTCTTAGAGGAAAACATCTCCACAGGGGGTACTGTCACATCAGTTTGGCCAGTGGGCACGTCTGTGGGGGGAATGGATTAGGTTGTTAACTGATGCAGGAGAGCCCAGCCCACTGTGGGTGGCACCATTCCCTAGGCAAGTATTTCTAAGCTGTATAAGAAGGCTAGCTGAGCGTGGGCCTGTGAAAGAATCAGCAAGCAATATTCCTCCATAGTTTCTACACAAAATTCCTGCTTGGGTTCTAGTCTTGACTTCCCTCAGTGATGTACTGTGATCTGGAAGTGTAAGGCAAATAAAGCCTTTCATGCCCCTACGTTGCTCTTCATAAGAGCCACAATCTGAAGACATTGCCATCCTCATCTGCACCAATGAGTGTATTCTACTCTAGGTAGCCTTTACTCTACACTACCGCAGCCTTAAGAGTGGTGACTTCAGCTTGTCCTACAACAACTTGCTACAGTTCATAAAACAGCAGTGGTAATCGAGGAGAGCAGGCTCAGGACCGAGAGACATTTCTGTCAGTAAAGTACTCGCCATACGAGCCTCTGGGTTCGCTCCTCAGCATCCACACACAAAATAAGCCAAGAGTGGCAGCCTGTGGCTATAACCCAGCACTGGTGAAAGAGGGACAGGCGGAGCTTGCTGGTCATTCAGCCTGACCCATGAGAGACCCTGTCTCAACAACAAGCCAAAAAAAAGAGCTTGAATCTAAAGGTAAGACTCTGGTTGCTGCTCAGAACACAACACCCTCAACAACCCCTCCCTTCTCACAATCCCTGACAGGTACCTGCTGTCTGTCATATTGTCTGTGAGTCCCTCGCTAATGCTAATACACTTCCCCCAGGCTCCTCATCTGGGGAAGCAACTTTACATTTCCATGGCCAATGTGTGGCATCATTGCCCACACAGACTGCTCCTCAACCCTTTCCCTGCCTCCTTGCCAGGAAATCAGAGAGCCTGGTTTCAAGCTTGTGCCCTGAAACCAACCACCCTCAGGGAGCTCTAAGAAAGACCCTGACTGCCATTTGGGCTTGCTCCCCTCCTCAGGATATCTATCTGTCAGTCACTGGAGCTGGGGTCTTATCTTCTCAGAACCCTTACCATACTGTTGTTTGTCCGTCCATGGCATTATTTACTCTTCTGATAAACTCCCCTCCCCCAACAATCGTTTTCAGTGACTTTCTTCATCCCACTGGCAAGACCCTTCTGAGAGTGACTGAGGGAGATAACTGATATTGACCAGTCCCCATCCACACATGTGAATATGTTCTCTCTCTCTCTCTCTCTCTCTCTCTCTCTCTCTCTCTCTCTCTGTGTGTGTGTGTGTGTGTGTGTGAGAGAGAGACAGACAGACAGACAGACAGACAGACACACATACTTTAAAATAATAAGTAAAGTGGGGAGTAGTTAGATCAGCATGGGAAGCCCCACCACCCATGAAATCCGCAGCGTTCAGGCTAGGCAAGCTGAACTCAGGAGATGCGGGAAAGCAAAGAGCCAAAAACCCAGGTACTGGTGAGATGAAGCGGGGCGGGCGGGCGTAAGGAAGAGGACAAAGAAGAAGGTTTTCGGACTTTTGCAGGCAGTGAGGGAAATTAGCATTTTAATTTCCTACTTAAAATGCCGACCTCTCCTACACAAGGAATAAATAAGTACGTGCATCTTGGCTTGTAGGCTTGTAGAGATGTTTGCAAACTGCTTCCTGAGAGGTTTTAGGCTTTGCAGATCGGGTGATGAACATCTCTGTGGCTCAAAACTCACCCCACCTTTGTCTGTCTCACATACCCGCTGTGTGCGTTGCTTTTCTAATATATATAAAACATGACTCTTTTGTAGAGCTAAGAACTAAATGTTCGCCTGTGCATGCCAGGAAAGTACTCCACCACTGAGCCACTCCCTTCGCCTTTGTTTTCCTTGAATGTGTGATCCCCCTGCCTCAGCCTCTATTGCAGGTGGGAGAACACGTATCCCATTAGACTCAGCTAAAATGAGCATGTTACACACACTCTGATACACTTTGATTTTATCTATTGCCTAATCATTAAAAAACTTCAAAGTGACAGCATGTTTTAGCTCATTTTGAGAAAATGTGCCAATCTGAAATTCTGACTCTTTTTCTATAATTAAGAGCTGTCAGATTGCAGTGGAGGGGTCTTGAGGGAAATTTAATCATTTTCTCATTTTCTATAAAATAAATTCTATTTTAATTCTTCTGATGAGGCTTCTATAAAGAGCAGAACTTCTCTCTGTTGTTTGAAACAATGGTTTCAGCTCCTCCAAGCCCCAGCAGACATCACAGTGGGCTGCGAGCCGGAGGGAGCCCAGTGCTGAAGGATCCCAGGAACACACATATGTACAATTGGCAGAATCTGTATTCATTCTCTTCCCCATTTGCAAAAGGGAAGGGAGAAATCATCTGAATTTGGAAGCATTTATGAAAAACTCTTGGAAATATTTCTGATGTTTCCCTCAATGGGCTGTGGAGTCACTGAAAATGTCTCTTGGCACGAGAGAAAGAGAAAACAAAGAATAGGTAAATATTGAGAGAATAGATAAAAATATTGTTGTGTAATATCCTTAACCAAATAGAAGAGGAAAACAGAGATTCACAAGCTCAAGTGAAACGCATTTCAACTTTGGGAACCGGCATTAGCTTACAAAGGGAGACGGCTGGCGTGTTCTTGCTTAGTGATGGAGACATGCTTTGGCGATGGTAAACTGGTCATTGTAACATGCTTCCGATATGAAAATACTCATATTTTTTTTCAGGAATCCTTATGAGGAAGAAGCGCGTGTGGCTTACACCTGGCCCTACAGACGCTACCCTCAGCACACAAAGAACACTGTTCATTTGACCCAAAGGGAGAAGGGAAGTTGGATAATGGGCACCAAGCAAAGAAATGGTGGGCACCGTGACAAGTCAGATGAGCTGAGGTGCTCAAAAGGGAAGATACAATAGGGGTGTAAGTAGCTTCCCAAACGTACAGTGCTGGGTGCACATACTAACCAAGAGGCTGGTCTCAGGATAAGGAGAGGCACTATTATCACATGTTACAATAAACAATAGCTACTTTACCATCAGTAGACCAGAAAGCATAGCACAGCACAACATGGGGGCTTGGTTTGTCTCCCTGAGTTAAATGATAGGTCCCAGGGAGTGTGTAGCAGGGCAAGATGGGATCACACAGGGCAAAGGGTTCACCCATACAGAGGTGTGACAATAGCTTAGATCTTGAATGTCCCCTCAAGCTGTTGTGCTAAAAGCTTCATCCTATCTGGCCGATGCTGGTGGGAAATGGTAGAACCTTTAGGAGGAGGTAGGGCCTAGGGAAGGAAGTAGGTCACTGAGGTCATCCGTCTTTTCCTCTCTCATTCTGTTTCCTGATCACCGTGATGTGAGAAGTCGCCATGTCCTCCACCTTGACGCTCGCCCTTGCCATGGGTCCCCCAAGGCAGCTGACACAATACAGCCCAGATGAAAAAAATCTCTGACAGGATGGGCCAAATAAGTCTTTCCTCCATTTAAGTGTATTCTTGTCCTGTTACAGAGAGGGAAAGCTGAGCAACACACATCATAAGGACGAGGAAGGTCCAAGATGTGCTTATGACTCGGACCCTGGGATGGCGCAATGCATTCCCACCCAATGGCGGGACATTGTATGGCATAAGTATTACTCATTGGAGGTGGCAATGAAGTAGGAGGAGATGGACCCTTTGGTAAAGGAATCTGGAGCTGGGTGAAAGGGGCCTTTCTTTAAAGATCAAGCACAGTCCCAAGAGGAAAGGAGAGAGATTTTCAGGCATGCTCCTAATCAGACCTTGATCTCCATAGCTGGTTGCTCCCTCCAGCCTGGTGACCGTGTGCAGGTCAAAGGTATACAAGCTAAAATGATTGTCACGGTTCTCCATTTCTCACTTCCTCTCTGCTGTCCACATGTGAAGGAGTTGAGTCCTATAAGATGGCAGACCTCAGGGAGAGCTGCGGCCCCAGTTCGTGACAATCTTCTCATGGTCACTGGCTCTGCGTGAACCACGGCACGCTGACTGGGCTAGGCATCTGCGACCTGGGGCTGTGCATTACGGCCGCTTGTGTTGCCTTCTCTAACTGTTACAGAGGGTAACACCATGGCTTAGGGGCAACCAAAGTTAACTAGAGCCTGTTTGATTGAGAAGAGGCCAGAACGGTCCGGTTGGCTTCTTGTGATAGATGACTTAACGTGATCCAAGATGGAGTCAAACCTGCATCATTCCTTAATCATTAAAGTCACATTTTAGGAGTTTCTTGGGTCCTCTTATAAACCTACATAATCTACACACAGACCACACACACACACACACACACACACACACAAACACACACATATGCATGTACATGTGTGGATGGGTAGATACGTGAGCATACAAATATATAGTTTGGGAAGTTATTATGTAGTCTTAGAAGTCTTGAGACCTGCATAGATCCATGACACCATCATAATCGGGGGGCAACAACATCGCCTCCTAAGGCTCCATAGAATATCCCTCTCCACCTCATCCAGTCACAAGTTACTCTCCATTACTAAACTCTGTTTATGAGAAAGCCACCACACTGTAATAACGCCATAGGCTCCCCTCAGTAGCTATGGCATTTACTCAATATATCCCCTCGAAAGTTGCTTTTCTTTCTTTTATTTTACATGTCTTGGTGTTTTGCCTGCATGAATGTCTGCGCACTGTGTCATGCAATACCAATAGAGATCACAGGACGGTGTTAGATCCCCTTAGAACTGGGGTTACAAACAGCTGTTGGCTGCCATGTAAATTCTGGGCATCAAACCCAGGTCCTCCACAAAAGTTGGCAATCCTTTTAAACTGTGGACTCATCTCTCTAACCCTTTGAAGTTAACTTTCAAAAACACGGCGGCGGCTTGGAACAGGAAAGCCGTGATAGTACAGTTGGTAATTACTGGACTTATGGGATACATGGCCCCTTTGTCTCTCTAAGCCTATAAGCTTGAAAAACATCAGTAATGAAAAAAACATTCTTTCGTTTGGGAAAGGTTATCTCTGTGATCAGCAATTTATGGACCAGGGAGAAGTGGAAAGAATCCAAGGACCCAGGGAGGAGCATGGGCAGCCAAGGCTACAGGGTCAAGCAACCATCCAGGCTGAAAAGAGACATACTCAACTGCCAAAAAGATAAGCAACCATCAGTCCAGCCTGTGCATTGCTCTTGAGCGTAGGCCTCCAGGACCCAACAGCTTCCAGAGCCAACGTGACTAAGCACAGCCTCCTGCTACTCTATCAAGACCCGTTATCCAATGCCCTTCACCCCTGAGTCCCTCATCTTGGTGGATTCAAGGGTTCAAAGGTCAGGTGTAAGACAGTTAACTAGACCAAATGCGTCTTGCCTAATACAAGGGTACCTACAAGGATAACCAACTGTGACAACAAGTCTTGCTCCTTTTGAAAACTGTCACAGATCTGTGAGGCCGAGAGATCCAGTTCTAGGCCAGAAGATGGCCCCGCCTCAGCTCTGTGCACAGCATCCTCTTGTCTGTGGCTCATGTATAGTGATGAAGGCAGGAAATTTCCTTTATCCCTTCACCTCCTGCATCGTTTCCATTTGAACTTTGAAGTGAAAACTCTTGAGCTTTCTTTGCTGTTGATGTTAAAGAATTTGGAAGACTATAATCCTAGCACTGGGGAGACAGAGCCAGGCAGATCCCCAGAGCTGATTCATCAGGTAGCTTAGCCTAACTAGTGAGCTTCAAGCCCCTGGGAGACCCATTTTTTTAAAGGGGGTGGATGATGACACCTGAGGTTGCCTTCTGACACGCAGACACACATGAACTCCACACACATCAGCATGTGTGTGCACGTGCCCATAGAAACATACAGCTTAGAAAATGGAATTGTAATCAAACTCTCTTGGAGTCATGGAAAAAATAGCAAGTGGTTAAGTTTGGATTCCCCAAGGCCCTGTAAAATATTCTCAAAAGGACACGGTTTCTCAGTAGCACATAAAAAATAAATAAATAAATAAATAAATCCTAGCAGGCTGCAGAAATGTCCCTTCTGACAAAGGCAACACTTAAGTTAGGGGCACAAAAGATATCCATCTTCAGACTCTGACCAAAAAAAAAAAAAAAAAATCATGTCTACTGTAGCAACCTGGTTATTTTGTTTGCATAATTCTTGGTTTAAAGTCTATTTCAGGGAGCTGGAGAGGTGGCTCAGCAGTTAAGAGCATGGACTTTTCTTCCAGAAGACCCAAGTTCTGTTCCTAGCATATACACTGAACAGTTCACGTCCCCATGTAACTCCCTTTTTGTGGGAGCTAACGCCCTCTTCTGGCCTCTGAGGGCACTGCATTCATGTGTACAAACCCACATACAGAAGTAAAAGTAATAAAATGGATTTTCCTTTTTAAAGAACACATTCCAGGACTAAATTATCCCTGTGTTGGCTGTAGGTGGTAACCTCTAGCCACATTGGTCCAGAAGACTCTAAGCATGCATTTGAGTGGAGCAGAGCCGGCCCGGCCCATCTCTGTATCCCATTGAACATGTTGGGTTAGTGTCCTGAGGATCTTACACCCTCTGCTGCTTTTGCTTTCTCTCAATAGCTCCTGGATGACAGGCAATATGTCCATCTATTGAATACTCATGGCTGCCACCAGATTGAAAGAGGAAATGATGGAGAGACCTAGTGAGAAGCACCACAAAAATTGAGAACTTCCCGTCCCCCTCCCCCACCCCCACCCCGGAGTATCACCCAAGGTTAGAAAGGGAATCCAGAACTCAGCCGTTAAAGTGTGACAGTTCCCCTGTGATCTCTGCTGGGGGGATGACTGAGCCTGGGAGAATGGCCAGAGCCATTCAGGGGTTCTCACAGCTCCAGAGGGAACAGTGGCAGGAAAAATCACAGCCAAGAATACCACTGGGCACCTTAGGGTGCTCCAGAGGAACAGCTCGGAAGGCAGGGTGGAGATCTGGAACTATCCAGTTCACACCGCCAGTGTGTTGAGGAAGAGCAACTGCATTCGGTAAGATGGTTGAAGGATATGGCCAGAGTCTCAGAGGCATCACTATGTTTAAAAGCTGGCCCGAAGTTCCTGTCAGCAAAGCCAGGCTCTGTTACCCTGGGAGCCAGCCTGTGCTTTTCAACGTCTGACAGCCTTTGATCGTCACTATCCCGATCAGTCAGTCAAGAGATGTTGGGTTTCAGCTCCCAGCAGCCCCTTCTCTGCACTGGGGGGGGGAGGGGGGTACCTAGGGAGAAGGCCCGGCTCCATCATGACTCATGACAGAGGAGAGAAACAGCCAGAGCACAGAAAAAGCCACAGAGCTGGCCTCGGGCCATGGGACATCCCGGGGAAAAGAAGCCAGATGAAGAGGGCACAAGAGTAGCTGGAGATACAGCGGTGCAGACACCCCTAGATTCCTGTACTCGGCACACAGCAGAGCACCCCATGTTGTAGATAGATTTAATCCCAACCTGGGGGTGTCTACCCTGCCTTTTACCATTTAGTTCCCGGATAAGAAACACGCACAACCTTCATATTTACAACAAGCCATAGACAGTACAAAAGCTGGGCAGATTCCTACCCTCTCTGCTATTAGAATCTAGTTTCCTATCTATAACCCTGAGTTATGACTTACTATGTTTCATCTGGGCTGCTCTTGACTCCAATTGGCCAGTCCTCAAGGCCACGTTTTTATGGCTCACCTAACCCATGGCAGCTTCTCCTGCTCCCCCTGTCCTCTTTTTCTTCCTCTTGGTCCCTCCCTCTCCAATCCCCAAGTTCAGGGAACCTAAACCCTACCCACTTCTCTTCTTCCCAGCTGCTGGCTGTTGACATCTTTATCGACCAATCAGAAATAACTTGGGGCCAAGGTTTATGAGTGGACTCTCTTCTCTCAGGAACAACCAGGTCTTTGGGGCCCTTACTTAGCATTACAATAGATAGTAAAAGACATAACCTCAATACCCCTGGTTCTCCCAGCTGGTCTGGGTCTCTGCCAGGAGCTGTGGGGTTTTGCCTTACTTATGTCCAGTCTTCTCCTTGCCTAAGGTCAATTCGACCTGCTTATGGCCCTCCTGTCCCCGGCCCACCTGGGACTAAGAGATGACGAGCTTACTGGCACTGTTATATCTCTGTAACTCGGAGGTGATCGGGTCTCGAAAGGACCACCGTTTCCATGGGCACAGATGTCTTCCTAAATCACTGCCCCATCAGAGACAGCTCAATTAACAGCACCTTTATCCAGAGTTGGACACTTAGTGTAAGGACAGTGACTGGGAGGTCAGAGGCACAGCTCAAAGGTTAATAAACACAGGGAACCTGAGTTCGGAGGGTCAAAAGGCCAAACAATGAGGCCGCCGGCGCGTACAGAGAGGGCAGGACCCATCACATGGTGGCTTGGGAATCCAAGGAAAGGTGCTACTGGAGATGGCAGAGGCAGGTCAAAGTTTTTTATAAGCCCCCGAGTTCAAAGTCAGCCCACTTACACCTTTCTTCCCAGGGGCTCAGGTGCAGAGGCCGATGAGGATGAAAGAGAGAATGTGTGGTCTATTCCTCAATGGAAGGAGTGTCCAAAAATACACAGGCATTTCAAACCACCAGTTACATTTCCTGTGTATGAGACTATACACGAAGATGACTCAGTGGGTCTGATGACAGGAAGTGAGGCATACAAACATCCGGGCTCCTTTGTTAGCTAGCCCCGCGCCTAGTCTGTGCCCCCTCCCCCCAACATCTGACTCATTGGTTAGCCCCAACCCTAGTCCATGACCCCCCACACCCCCCCAATATGGTTCTTTTTTAGGTTTTAAAAATAAACCTATGAACCCGGGGACTACTCAATGGCTAAACATCTTGTCATGCAAGCATGAGGACTGAGTTTGGATTCCAGAAACTTCTGTAAATGCCAGCCCTTCTGTAATTCCAGCCACAGACAGATGATCCCTAGAGCAAGCTGGCTAGCTAGCCATGTTGGGCCGCTCTGAGTATGAATAAAACGGGATGACCCCCGACATCGACCTTGGATCTCCACATACATGTACATGCACACATATGTCCACCCACAGACATGTCAACACACGTGAAAAATCATGATCACATACACGAACACACACACTCACAACACATACATGTGCACATACAAAAGTGGAAACATAATACATTTGCATTTTCTAGTTGCAGATGCAGGGAAGGGAAAGGCAGCCACGACCCAGCTCTCTGTGTCATCTCTCTCTGCCATGTACTGGGTTGGTCACCTCCTGAGTTATTCTCAAAGAACGTGCCTCCTAAGTGGTTTCGAGCATGTTCCTTTCTGTATTAAGTTCTTTGAAGTTTAAGTTAGAGGAGACCTGCTACTTATGTACTTACCAGCGGACTCTCAAAATGAATCAGTGCTGCGAGTTCAAAGTGACCTTAAGTTAGCTGTTTGCATTTCATGACCGGCGGAATTGATCTATTGAGAACAGAATCCACTGACAACCTGGGCTTGAGGTTCCCCCTGCTTTTTGTTTGTGCTCTATACACACAAACAAGGAAGGGGCCCAGAAACTGGGGCTCAGGGAGTCTCAAGGACACTTCTAAAAATCACAGGAGGGACAGCACTCAGGCAGGTGCCCACCATTGTGGGCCAATGGGCTACAAGCAGAAAGCCTGGTTTCCAGTCAAGGCTAGATCTTGAACGCCGGGACCCGGTAGTGATAATTCACTTGCATGGGTCGGAAGGAGTTCGCTCATGTTTCCTGGCCCCTGGCCCCTGGCCCCTGTCGGAGTTACAGCTCCCACAACCCCCACAAGAGAGGCGTGGCTATTAGCCACTTAGGAACAGCACCAAGCCCTCCCACATGCAAATAAGGTTTCCCCCAAACTCTTGGTGCAAGCCAATGAGGGGGCTTGCTGTCAGACCCTAAATCACCACCAGAACTGTATATAGAGAGGGCCATGCAGGGAATTAAAGGTATGTGAGAACAGTTCCTTTGTCTGAGCCTTTTGTTCCAAGGGCTGTAACACTTGGGAAGAGCTTCCTGGGCCCTCCGCATTCCTCACTGGATTGGCCGGCTTTTCCCTGACCCAGTCTAACCCTGCTCAGTTCAGAAAGGCTCGGACCTGGAAGGTGTGGCAGAGGTTTGTCTCCTTGCCTGCACTCACTTCACCTCCCCAGCCCCCAAGCTGGGGCCTTCCCACCCGGCCTGGGTAGAGATCCTGTGGAAAACCTCTGGCACTCAGGCCCCCACACACACCATGCCTAACTTCATGAGCTGTGCCACTTCTCCTAAGCTCCCTGCGGTCCCAGTGAGCAAACACAATGCTCTATATTTGAAAAACAAAACAAAACAAAACAAAACAAAACAAAATAATGCCATTTATGGCAATGACTAATGTGACCGCAGAAGCACCAGGAAAGGGTCCTCTCTCATTTAGCTAACCCCCCCCCCCCAGCAGCAACTTTTGTTCCTACCTCTCTGTTGTTACCCCTGTCCCCATTCCTGGATAAATAAGAATTGAATAAATAAAAGAACGCATCCCCCCACAGAGGCCCCTGAAGCTGCCCTGACTTACTTGGTAGGGAACAAAGGGAATGCGGATAAAGTGTCCTCCTCAGCTTTAGCTGGTTCTCCTCATAAGATGGCAGGGGTTCGCCTCTTCAACCACACACAGCTGGTGGCAGTGCAACTCGAGGCTGAGTTCACCCAGAAAGAAAGGCATGGGCAACGCTACACACAACATGACAAAGGAGAATGTGGAATCACATGGGTCTGGTTCATATCGATTACTATCCTCATCACCAGCGTCTTCATCACCACCACCACCATCACTATAAGCATTACCATCATCACTCATTGCCAGTTCCAGTCTCCTCATGCCTGCAGTGTGGACAGCGACTCAACGTTTTGTAGCAGACATCTGTGTCTTAGTTAGGGTTTTACTGTTGTGAACAGACACCGTGACCAAAGGCAACTCTTTTTTTTTTTTTTTAAGATTTTATTTATTATTATATCTAAGTATACTGTAGCTGTCTTCAGACACACCAGAAGAGGGTGTCAGATCCCATTACAGATGGTTGTGAGCCACCATGTGGTTGCTGGGATTTGAACTCAGGACCTTTGGAAGAGCAGTCAGCTGCTTGTGGACGTTGTACATCGTGGTGCGCACTAGGCTCCGCACCACGATGTACAACGTCCACAAGCAGTCCAAAGGCAGCTTACAGAAGGCTGGCCCCCAGGCAGGTAGGATAAGGGTATTAAAGCCCATGCCCACTTCAACAAGGCCACACCTCCTAATAGTGCCACTCCCTGGGCCACACCTAGCTTTAATGCCATCTTCTAGAGAACACCCGGATTTCCCTGATCAGAGTAGTCACTGCCCACACCTGGTTGATGTCTTTGCTGCAGCAAATGCAGAAGCTGCGTCCTACTGGGCCATGAAGACAGTTGACTGCTCTCCCATACTATGGCATTGCCAGGGGTTTTAGTGTGTCCCAGGCATGCCCAAATGTTGTTACTGCTTAGGATGTAGGTATTTAACGGATTATCATTCGGCATTTGCGGGGTTGGTCTGGGAATATCCCAAACTCCTCTTCACCAAAAGCCATGCCGGTCCCCTATCTGTCCCTCAGAGCTGGCAAGGAATTGTTCAAGGTCAGGGGGCTCCGTGGGGGCCTTTGCTTGGTACAGCAACGTCAGGGAGCTGTGGAGGGAGCTAACAGGAGTGGTATATGTCTATGCCGGCCTCTGTTCCCCAGCCGGAACCGGCTCTGTCCACACCCCTCCTAGTTATCAATTCTTGAGTCCCTCAGTAACCGTCCAGGAAGTCCTTTATAAAACCTTTGTTACACTGAGTAAAATAACTTTTGTAAGTTAAGTTAAGCCATTATGGAACGTATAGCCTACGACTGATAAGATTCCGGGTTGCAACTTGGCTTCCTCCACCTAAACTAAAACTAGAGATATTCTGCTAGGTGGAAATCAACCCATAGGAGCCCTGGGGGAATGAAGGAAGCCCAAGGCCAATCACAAACCAACTGGTCAGTTTTGAAAGCCCCATGTCCTCTGTAAATCAGTTAGCCACCTGTGATGGCTATTCTTGGATGGTGACTTGACTACATCTGGAATTAACTAAAACCTGAGCAGCTGTGTACACTTGTGAGGGAGGTTTTTGTTTTGTTTTGTTTTGGTTTGGTTTGGTTTCTTTATTAAGCTCTTTGAAATAGGAAGAGCTCCAGATCCTTTAAGGTGGGAAGTTCCACCTTTAATCCAGGTCACACCTTCTGCTGGCAGCCTAGATAAAAGACATAGAAGAAGGAATCTTGTTCTCTTTCCTGGCTCGTTCCTGTTCTTGTGGGCAAGTCCATTCCTTCATTTGCATCAGAGCCTACTTCTTTGGGATTCTGGTGTATACTGAAGACCAGCTGAGACGGTCCGCCTTGGGGACTGAACCCCTACTGTATCCTTGAACCTTTTATTTGTAGACAGCCATTGTTGGACTAGCTGGACCACAGCTTGTAAGCAATTCTAATAAACCCCCTTTATATATAATACATGTAATATATTATATATAAGAATATATATTTTATATAAATTCTGTTCCTCTAGAGAACCCTGTCTAATACAATTCAGCACCCGAAGGATATCCCCAGACACACACCTCAGTCCTGACTCTCTAATCACATGTCAAATATTCTTTCTTTATACCCTGGCTCTCTCTTTTAAAGATCTTTTCTCAGCAGGAAACTCCCTGGAAAAGGCTTAATCCAGAGAAGTTTTTATATTTTAGTTTTAAATAACAGGCATCTGTATGCATGCCTGCACATTTGGGGGGGGGGTGTTACGTGTGCTTGTGCGCATCTGTGCACGTGAAGGTGAGAGGTCAACCTGAGGTAAGAGGTCATTTCCTCAGGAGCTAACCACCTTGTGGAGACAGTCTCTCGCTAAATGGAAAGCATACTGATTCCGCTACAATAGCTGGCCGCTGAACCACACACCACCACGTATGACTTTTTTTTTTTTTTTTTTTTTTTTTGGGGTACTTAAATCTTTTTTGAGCCCCGCAACCCGGGGTTACCCTCTTTAATTTTTTTTTTTTTTTTTTTTTTGTGGGTCCCGGGGATCAAACTTAGACCCTTGTGTTCACACGGCCCAGTGTTGTTGTATGAGCCATCTCGCCATCTCTCCAGTTCCCAAAGCATCTGAAATCTGATGCAGTGGTAGGTGCGCGGCTGTCAAAGAGCTCTTGGGTATCTCATTTAGTATTTAAAACTGCAGAGCCCTCTGCCAGCTGTAAGCAGTCTTTGGTTATGATCATTATTATCAAGAGGGATCTGTTCACTCAATGAGCTTGTGAAGGGCCCTAGGGAAGAGCCCTGATTTGTCTTAGTTCTGCCTTCTATATCTCTGGACTCTGTCCTCCACATGAGCTTCCCTGACATTGAATAAATATTTGGCTCAAGATCCAGTTCAACCTAAGGACCAGAGCTTCCTAGGAAATCAGTCTCTACAGGGCAAAGATGAATGGATGGTGTGGAGGGAGAGAGGGGCCCCAGGTCTGTCATCTCCTGCGTGGCATTTGTGCGATCTGAGCCACTGGTGGTTCTGAATCCTGTGTTCTGTGGAGAGGGAGATGGGGAAAGGAATGATGCGTGGGATCTCAGAGCAAAGGGCCCAAGCGCCGCGGGCACTTCAGTCGTCAACGGGAAGAAAAACATTTTCTGAGATTTAAAAGAACTTGGATGTCTGTGAAATGAAAGGGCTTTGCTTTCCTTCTACGACGGGGGCTTCAAGACTAGAGCAGCAGGGTTAGAAAGATTTTATGAGACAAGCTATCTATTGGAGCTTTCTTGTTCTCGGTAAGAATAACCAGCGCCCAGCCACCCACACAGACACACACACAGACACACACACACACACACACTCACACACACACACACACACACAGGGCAGAGGGGAGCAAGGGGACAATCGTTAAAACGTACTTATAATTTGGTACCCAGAATAGAAGCCCCACCCCCTCAGACATTCTCTGCAGCATCTCCCCTGAGGTCACAGACACCGAAAAGCCTAACCCTATTTGTGGAGATTCAAATGACAAGCCCACCCCGTCGCCAGGTCCACGTTTAAAGTGTCTACTTAACGTCAACAGAGTAGATCCACTCAAGACTGGAGTATGTTAGCTGTGTAGCAGACATACGCCAAAGCCCAGGAAACATCACAGAAGAGGAAGCAGGAAGGATGTGTAAATAAGAACCAGAGGTTGGGGGAGGGGTGGGGGAGAGCTGTGGGATACTATGCTCTGAACATGACATGGCTGTTGCCCCCATGAACTCGAAGAAGCTATGGTTACATGTAGATCATCAGTCTAGTCAAAATCCCCAGCAGGAATGAGGGAGAAAATGTCCAGGCCCCACCTCTTACCGAGGAGCTGGTAGCAATTGATAGTCGTTAAGGGGAAGCAGATGCATTTTTTTTTTTCTTTTTTGAGGATGATTCCAGTGGTAGGTTTCCCTTGCTCCAGTGGTTAACCCCACCCTCATGAAGTTGAGAGGGTATTTGCTGTGGGGATATGGGATAGATAGATAGATAAATAGATAGACAGACAGACAGACAGACAGGTAGATAGATAGATATTCTCAAGAGTAAAAAAAAAAACTAGATTCATAGTGAATGGATTCTGAATAAATGTACTTTTTCTCTATATCTGAAATCACCCAAGCTTTGACTTACAACTAGAGCCAACAGACCTACATGGGTACGATGTGATTGTTTCCGAATGTGCAAAGGCCCACACCTCACCCCATGGACTGTGTGGCCCAGCAGTGGGGATGCCTTTTGGGTCTCTTGGAGAACAAAGAGAGCTGATCTCACTCAGGACTCCCGAGGACGGGTTTGCCATATTGAAGATGGTGACAGGATCCCAAGCCTTTGACAAAACACACAAACACACAGAGAGTTGTTTCCAGAATCGGCTAGAAGAGCTCACTCCCTGAGGCCAAAGTCTAGGGTACAATAAGAATCCTCTTTTGGCCCAGGAATCCAACCATCAGCCAACGACCGGCATGAAGGCACAGGAGAGCAGGGACCCCTTTTCTTTTTTCTTTTTCTTTTTTGTTTGCTTTTTTTTGTTTTGTTTTGTTTTGTTTTTTTATGGTTTTAGAGCTTTATTTTAATTTTATTTTTTTTATTTTATTAGATATTTTCTTTATTTACATTTCAAATGCTATCCCAAAAGTTCCCTATACCCTCCCCCCGCCCAGCTCCCCTACCCACCCACACCTACTTCTTGGCCCTGGAGTTCCCCTGTACTGGGGCATATAAAGTTTGCAAAACCTAGGGGCCTCTCTTCCCAATGATGGCCGACTAGGCCATCTTCTGCTACATATGCAGCTAGAGACACGAGCTCTGGGGTTACTGGTTAGTTCATATTGTTGTTCCACCTATAGGGTTGCAGACCCCTTCAGCTCCTTGGGTACTTTCTCTAGCTCCTCCATTGGGGGCCCTGTGTTCCATCCTATAGATGACTGTGAGCATCCACTTCTGTATTTGCCAGGCCTAGCCTCAGGAGGGACCCCTTTTCTTTTTTTCCTTTTTCTGTTTGTCTGTTTATTTGTTTATCTATTTATTTATTCATTTATTGAAACAGGGTTTTTCTGTGTAGCCCTGGCTGTCCTGGACCTCACTCAGTAGACCAGGCTGGCCTTGAACTCCGAGATCTTCCTGCCTCTGCCTCCTGAGTGCTACTGGGATTATAGGCATGTGCCACCACACTCTATTTCTTAAGACTTATTGCTTTATGTATTTTATGTATACGGGTACTCGGCACGTACATCTGCACTCAGGAAGACAGCATCAGACAGCTGTGATGTGGGCACTATGTGGGTGCTGGAAATTGTTTTGTTTTTGTTTTTGTTTTTGTTTTTTCAAGACAGGGTTTCTCTGTATAGCTCTGACCATCCTGGAACTCACTTTGTAGACCAGGCTGGCCTCAAACATATAAATCCACCTGCCTCTGCCTCCCGAGTGCTGGGATTAAAGGCGTGCGCCACCACGCCCAGCGCGGATGCTGGAAATTGAACTCAGGAACTTTCAGAAGAGCATCGAGTTTGCTCTTAACCACTGAGGCCAATCTCGCCAGCCTGAGGCCCCCCTTTTCATAAAGCCATGGTTTCTAGACAAAGGACTTCTCTCTATAACCAGCCACTTCTAAGGATGCTACATAAGGCTTCTGAATTCTGAAGCTGAAGCACACACTTGTGGAACAGGGACAGGGCTCATGTCCAGCTGCAGCACAATCTGCCAGATGGGGGCAAAATGAAGCCTAGGCATGGCCACAGGCCCACAGATGTCTTCCTACACCACCACCCCGCCCCTGGCCCTTTAGTTAATCCCCAGATGCACAGAAAGCAAAGCCAAGGGTTTTACCTCCCAGTTTTAGCCAAGTTCAATCATCAGACAATGCTGTTCATTAATGTCTACTGCTTTCGTTGAAATAATAATAATAAAAAGAACCCCTGATGCCAGTTCAGAATCAACTCAACTTAAATTTGTGAGTTAAAGCAAAAGAATGACTTGTTTTCTTGAGCTCATCACCCCTAAATAAGACATAAGGGAAAGGGAGTTGAAAAAGAAACAAAGGGAAGGAGGGAGGGGAGGAGGGAGGGGCAAGAGGAGGAGGGAGAGAGGGAAGGAGGGAGGTAAGAAATGAAGGAAGGAAGGAAGGATGGATGGATGGATGGGTAGATGGATAGGTGGACAGATGGACAGACAGACAGGAAAGATAACAAATAGCAGTTATAAATTTGGATGAGAATCTGAAACCAGATTCCAGCTAATGACCTTGAAAATACACAGACAACACATGTACCCCACATGTGGTTACATTGATAATCTCAAGGATCAAAATAAACCTAATGTGTTGGGAGCTGGAGAGATGGTTCAGCACTTAAGAGCATTTGATGCTCTTGCAGGGGACCAAAGTTCAGTTCCTGGCACCCATTTCAGGCAGCTCACAACCATCTCCAGGGGATCTGATGCCCTCTTCTGGTCTCTGTGGGCACTGCACTCATGTGGTGCGTGTGTATGTGCACCTGTGTGCGCATGGAGTGTGAGAGAGAGAGAGAGAGAGAGAGAGAGAGAGAGAGAGAGAGAGAGAGAGAGAGAGGTAAAGATGAAAAAAACCCTAGATTTAAAAAGCAAGTGGAAAGCAAGCAGTGTCGCACAGCAGGCCAAGCTGTGTCACACTGCTGGGACACTGCTGCTCAGCCAACAATGCTTGTGTTAATTAATTATTGCAGCCAAATGCACCTACATTGAACATGGAGCTAAAGGCTTTAGTTACATCACAATCAACACAAGGCAAGTTCCTCTAACATATTCCAAAGCGAATTCCAGAGCATTTCTCTAAAGTACTTGGTGCTTCTTTTAAATGTCTCCTCCTTGCTCCAACCTTACATAAGGTACCTAAGATCCCACCATTTATCCTCCCTTTATGCTCTTTCATTCCTTTTTTTAAACAGCACATTCTATTTCCAGGGAGAAACAAAATGACAACTTTAAGCCTGGTACCACTTTATACTTAGAGCCCGCCTGTCTGGAATAGATTCTGAGTTGGCAAAGCCATGTTCTCCTTCCTCCCTGACAACTGTCGCAACTGAGTTTGCAGATTCGCTGAAGCTGCGAGCTGTTTAAAGACCCAGTTGTGAAATTGGCTGATCTGCGGAACCCTCAGTGTCCCAAAGCCTGTTGACAAACTTCACAAAGGCCAAGGGATCCCAATAACATACTTGACTTTTCCATGACAACCTGGGAGTTTTGAATATTAAAGAGAATTATTTTATGGTCTTGGAAAGATGGCTCAGTAGTTAAAAGTGCCTGCTGCTCCTTCATAATACTCTAATCCAGTTCCTAAAACCCATATCTAGCAGCTAACCGGCACCCATCACTCCAGCTCTGGGATGATCCAATGCCCCCGTCTGGCCTCACCAGGTACTGCATTCATATGCATACACATGGACATAGATACACACACGCGTGCGCGCGCGCGCACACACACACACACACACACACAAAATTAAAAATAAAATAAGTCTTTAAAAAATATTTTCTGGGCTGGCAAAATAGCACAGTCAGTAAAGCATTCACTATGAAAACATGGGAATCTGAATTTGATTTCCAGAATCCACACACATCAGCAGGATATAGTGCTAAAGTTTCGTGGTTCAATGACTCCAATGCTCCAAGACGGAGAAAGGAAGATTCTAGGGTCTCACTGGACAGCCGACTGGCCTAACCAGCAATCTCCAGGAAAGTGAGATACCCTTTCTCAAAATAAAACCAAAGTGGGCATCACCCGAGGAATGATGCCCATGGCTTCTCGTGTACACGCACATCACTCACACTCACACACACACACACACACACACACACAAATGTCTATCATTAAGTGGCCAGCCAGAAATACAACTAACCCTTATGTTTCACGTAACACAGCGCGTGAACATCTGCAGGCAGTTCCTGACTAGGCAGAGCCACTTAGGCAGTTCCACAGCAGCCCGGCTGGATCGCTGGGGTTGCAGTAGACAGAATGAGAACCTGCTCACCTTAGTGTGAAGCGATCCTCCGTGCAGTTCCTGGAGACAGAAATAGGGAAGGTGAGTACATCTCCTTGTCGCACAGTCTTAGGGACATAATGAACGGCCACATTGCTATCCAAACGCAGCTCCTTCAAAGGTGGACTGCTGGGGGTCTCCCGAAGGAAGACGCTCCCAATTCTATGCAAAGGGGGGCTGGACTCATCAACATCATTGTGGCCTGCTGGAGTACCACTGCTCTTCCTTGAATCCTCCTTGGCACAGTCGCCTCGCTCATCCCCTGGCTGTACAGCATAATACAGTTCCACAGGACTCCCCTCTGGCTGCTCGGTGGGCCTCCTGCGCCCAGATACGACCGATGGGGGACTGAACCAGCCCGGCAGCATCTCCAGCTGGGCCACGCACAGCCCCAGGGCCCCACCCAGACGGCAGCTGCCTCGAACCTCTCGGGTCTCTCTGAACGCAAAGACCCTCAGGCAAGGCAAGTTCTCCTCCTTGTGGTCATCCCAGTCTCGACCCACGATGTGGAAGAGCACCTGCACTTTGGGATGGCTTAGATAGACTTTCTCCTGCAAGATGTAGGCCTTCAGCCTCCAGTTGAGGGAGAATGTGTTGGTGAATCCAAATGGGTTGGAAGGCAGCATCAAATCCTGTGGCACTACCTGCTCGAGTGAGAAGGGCCCGTAGCTGGCGTTGAGCACCGGCAGTCGCCTGGATTTGTAGATCAGGAAGGATTCGACCCGCGACTGCAGGCTGGAGTTGCGCATGATGTCCTGGTTGGCCTCCTTCAGGAAGAAGGAGACATCCGCATTGTTGATGTGGTAGGTGACCGGGAGGTAGGTAGGCAGCAGTGAGAATCGCTGAATGCTCTCCAGGATCCCTCGGCCTTCCGTCACTGTTGGGAGGAACCGAGGGCAGGTGTTAGTGATCCTGAGACACCCGACTTGTAGCCGCGGAGAGCACATCGGTAGCCACCCACAGCTACCTCACTTTTGGACCCATGATGCAATTCTGAACTGTCCAGTGTTTCTCCTTTGAATCAAGTCAACGCATGGGAAATAGATGTTAAGTAGATGTAAAGGAGTTGGGGAGATGGCTCACAAGCCACAAGCAGGTGGAGAATTCCCATCCCATATCCCATATTAAAAAGAAGCTGAGTGAGCTGGAGCGATGGTTCGGTCATTAAAGGCTAGGCTCACAACCAAAAATGAGACGGAGGCAGGAGGATTCCTGGAGCTCACTGGACAGTCAGGCTAGCTCCATCAGTGTCAAGGTCAATGAGAGACCCTGTCTCAAAAAATAACATGGAGAAAGATTGAGAAAGACATGAGATACTGACCACTGGTCTCCACATGAATGTGCACACACATAGACATGTGCGTGCACATGAAACAAATGGGTAGATATTTCCTCCAGACTTAAAGAGTGCTTCTTAGGAGGTAGGAGGCTCACAAAACTCACTGTTATAAGAATTTGTATAATTACAAGACACATCAGGACCTGTCCAAGCTTCAATAAGCAGAAAACCTTTCCTAAAAGAAAATATTGTCAGCTGAGCATAGTGGTGTACACCTTTAATCCCAGCTCTTGGGAGGCAGAGGCGGGTAGATCTCGGAGTTCGAGGCCAGCCTGGTCTACAGAGGTAGTTCCAGGACAGTCAGGGTTACACAGAGAAACCCTGTCTGGAGGTGGGACTTAGGGGCCATAATCTTATTATTTTGGGTGGAGGTGTCTGCAATATGTGTCCAGAATTCCAGGGACACAGCTTTTGAGGATTGTCACCCATGTGATGATCTCTCCTTGTAGTGACTGACAGAGCTGCCTTTTGGTCGCCTGGGTTTCTGTGAATAACCCTACTAAATCTAGTGGTTCACCAAGCTTAATTTGGATGGAAATAGTTTTTTTTTTCCCTTTGGTTGCTAGTACCCTACTTGGGGTGAATAGGTATTTATTTGCATCTCTCTGGGAAAAGACGCAGGATAATGTCCCTAGTGTTAGACAGAAAAACTTGTCATTTGACATCTATAAAAGTGGAACATGTAAATAGTTAAAATTTGAACAAAAACTTGAGCAATAACAATAACAAAAAAATAGGGATAACAAGACCTTCAAGTAGGTTACTCCTTAGAGCATCAATACACAGGGGCCCTGGAGATCTGTCCCCTGCATACATGCTGGGATTGTTTAGCTTGGGCTGTTTGTGAGATTCCTAAGCAGAAGGGCTATCTCTGACTCCTTTGCCTGCTCATAGGACCCTTTTCCATCTACTGGTTTGCCTCATCCAGCCTTGATATGAGGGTCTGCGCCTAGTCTTATTGCATCTCAGTATGCCACATTCCCTTGCTATCAGATAGATATCAGATAGGGAGAATAGGCTTAGAGACTGAGTTGGTGAGAGTTCTCCAGAGACAGGGAAGGGACTAACCATGCCATCCATGCCTTGGACCTTTGAGTAGCCTGGACCTTCAAGCCAAGAATGAGAGGCAGCATCTATATTTAATGCATTACACTCACGACCTGCAAAGATCGTTCTGCCACCAGTGAATAACAAACATTTTTCTTTTCTCTTTAGGGAACATATTCTCCCTGTGGGGGGTTAAAAAAATCCAACATGTTATTTTTACAGTTTGTCTTATTTTCTGTAATAAAAACCCAGACTGAGAAATTATACAACTCACAGAAGCCATTTAGCCAGGGAGCCGCTGGCTTGAGTGGCCCTGACAGCCCGGGCATGACTGTGCCAGCCTTGGTGTAGACCACAGCAGCAGCCACAATGGTCCCTGGTTCTTCAGAAGTGATGCTTACATCCCTCCAACAACCTGTGTTAGTTTCAGTGACCCCATGAAAGCATCCCTCCCGAAAGCACAGGGCTGTCTCAAGTCTATGAGGAGCAACAGGGACAGCCCATGACTAAGACTGTCCCTGGACTTGCCACACATAGCACATGGGACAATCAGCAAGGCACCAACCCTCATTGCTTCTGAGAATTAATGGAAGTTGCACTCCATGTCTGAGAACACAGAAGCCACGCTGCACACAAGTTTATAGCTAGGCCAGGTTGACAGACACCTAAGTTCAAGCTCACTTTGCAGACTGGAATAACGAAAAGATCTCTCTGTTTAGTATCGTCACCAAACTCATGGCAGGACGAGACTCGTGTTTATGTCAAGACAAACTATCTTGAGCATGTTGATCCATGTGATTTAGGACTAGCCCAGGCAGTAGTTTCATAGGTTAGAGCCTAATAATGTGAATTTCTTTTTCAAATATCAAAATATGCACACTGGGAAGATAGTTCAAGGGATATGGTATATGTACATGTAAGGGCTGGAGTTCAGATTCTCCTGAGCCTGTATAGAAAAGCCAGGTGGACCCGTCTGTAACCCCACACTCAGAAAGTAGGGTCAGGAGACCTCTGGGGCAATGAAGCTAGAGTAGGTAAGCTGGTAAGCTCTACCTTCACCAAGAAACCCTGCCTTAGTAAGGTGGACAGCAACCGAAGAAGACACTGATATAGGCCCTATGAATCTCCAGCCACATGTGCCCACATACATATCAGCATGCGTACATGTACGGACACCACCCAGGCATACACATGCAAACATGTTTCCTTAACATCAAGATACTCTCAGTGTTGTGATTGGGACTCTCAACTTCATGGATTTAGAATCACCACAGAAATGGAAACGGGTCTCTCGGTGGGGGCGGGAGTGGGTGGGTGACCATAAGGATGTTTCTAGAAAACTTTAACGGAGGAGGGAAGACCCACCCTCAAGGTAGGCACCATCCATCCCATAGACTTAGAAAACAAGCAAGCTGCACACCAGCACCCACATCCACTACTTCCTGCCTTTAGGTGTCATGTGACCAGCTCCCTCGTGCTCCTGCTGCCACGCCTTCCCACTGTGATGGCCTGTACCCGCACATGGTGGGCCCAAATAAGCCTTTACTTCCTTAAGAAGCTTTAGCCTGGTATTTTGTCCCAGAAAGGGGCAGCCACTACTATCAGTCTAACAAGATGCCTAACTGATGAAGCACTGTGTTTTAACACACTGGAACCGGAGCCTGAGTTGTGATTTCCCCAGACCTGCGTCCCCCCCCCCCCCCCCGTTTAAAAGTCATCGCAAAGGCATTTTCTGTGTGTCCTCTGAGAGGAGCTTCCTGGTTCCCCTCTCCTCTTGGGTCCTTTAAGCCCCACCTCCAGATATACCCCCACATCAGCCCAGTTAGTTACAATTCCATCCTGCCTCTGGCCACTTCTGCTGTAAAACCTGTCTCAAAATGCATCTCTGGGTCACATCCCCATGTGTATCCTACACAGCAAGCCCATTCCCCCATCACACTATAAGTCTCTACCGAGCAGTAGGGTGCAAGCCATCTAATGGGGGAGGGGGTGTCATGTGTTCCCACAGCACTTGGGGTCTTTAGAACAGCACCCAAGCAACTATGAGGCACTCAGGAAATATTGATAAATGAACGAGAGAATGGGCACACAAACACGTTATACATTTTCTATACAAAAGAGCAGATTATTTTTCACCAGGATTTTGCAAAATCCTCTTTCCACAGCATGACTGTAATCAGGATTGCCAGGGCTTCTATTTTACCAAGAACATGATTTAATCCCACTAGCAGGGATTTGAGAGGAGAAGAGAGAAGGGGGGGCCCTCCCTGGGTCAGGAGATTCCTAAAGGGACACCCTCTGTTACAAGGCACCCCTTGGTTATTCAAACCACATCTGACACTTCCCAGAGCAACTGCCTTGAGCAGCCTCAAGCCAGCTTACCACGCAGTCTAAGAAGCTGCCAAGGTCAGAAGTGCAGAAGAGAGCAGGGATCAGCATTGTGCACCCAGGCCCTTCTGAACCTCCCTGTTGAACATCTGACCCCACTGCTCGGGGACACAAAACTTAATTGTGCAGCTAATTACACGGGCGCCAGGTCAACCACACAGGGTCCTCCAATACCATTCAGGAAAACAGTAAAGCAAGAAAAGGTCACGGCAGGGGCACTGGAGGGGAAATAACTCCAGCTTTGGTCTGAAAACCGTCTAGAGGTCTTTCGCCCTAGGATCCAGCGCAGATGCTCATTGCCTACAAATGCCTCACCAAGGCCTACAACAGCTCCCAGGGAACTCTTTTTCCTTTCTCCCTCCCTGCTGAAGTACCTACCACCTCTTAGGTCTATGGTGGCAAGGCTCTGTTTGAACTTACTGTATGTACATAGTCCGTTGTTGAGGAAGGTCAAGGGAGGAACCAGGAAACAGGAACTGAAGCAGAGGCCATTGGGCATCATTCCTTACTAGTTTGTTCTTGCTCAGCCTGCTTTTTTTTTTTTTCATGATAGAGCCCAGAACAGGTTGAGATAGAAAGGAAGCAGCCAAACTTTTGGTGATTCTCCTGCCTCGACCTTCTACCCCCACCACGGAGTCACTGAAATTTCAAATATGTGCTACTGCCTCCAATTTTCACGGTTTCAGACGAGACGAATGTATGCCCTCGTACTTGCCCAGAATGAGGCAAGTTCTTTAACTGCCTCACCGTCTCCCCAGCCCTTTACTGTGTTTTGAAAAACCTACTCTTCTATACCGTCACCAGCTCTTCCCATCACCAAGTGTCCCGCTCCAGATGCAGATTCCAAGTAAGCCCAAGGGAACCTTTGATAGATCCCATCACCACACAGAGAACCCTATCCTCATGTGAAACCTGCGGAAACAGACGCTATGTGTTCTCAATGCTACCTCTAGCCACCCCACCTGGGGAACAGAACTCGGGTTTCACAGCAAGAGTTCCACTCTAATGCAGCTGGTGACTGTATGTACACAAGGAACACTCAAGAGACAATAGTTCAAACAGTCATGTGGAGCTGGGGTCATAGCTCAAGAGTAGACAACGTGCCTAGCATGCAAGAGACCCTTGGTTCAACCCCAGGACAGCAAAAACAGAAACAAACCAAAACAACACAATAAAGTCAAGTGTAAACATTGACCACATAGGTCAGAGACCTGCCAGAAAAGTGAGTTTGGGCTCATGAGAGGCTGAAGGGGAGGCTAGTCACTAGCTAAAGTGAGCACACAACACCATCCTTTTTTTTTTTTTTTTTTTTTTTTTTTTTTTGTCTACAGATCATTTTTGAGTCATAGAGAAGAAGGCTGCCAGGAGTCAGATGCAAGAGACTCCAAGCAGAGCTCAAGGGATGCATAGAGAGTCACCCGTTTCAGGGAAAGGATGATTCAGTGACACACACAAAATAGCTTGCATGTCCCCTTCTGCTGGCCTGCATTTGTCATCTCAGACCCTGTCCTCACAAGATAGAATGCTTCCAGACTGTTCTGTGCATTGCCAGGTGCAGCCGGCCAAAGATCCCATGAGAAGTCTACACAACCAACCGCACAGAGACCCAGGGCACTGCAGCAAGTAACTCTGGAGGCTTGTGCCAGGGACATGAAAACTGTGACTGGGGCTCCTAGAAAAACAAACAAACAAACAAACAAACAATCTCTACCTGCTTTAAATGTCCCACAAGACTGACTAGATCATCAATGATGACAGAGATGAGGAGTCAAATGATCTTGAGCTATGTTAGCACTCCCAATGTCATTTATTGTCAACCTCTGGGTGACATAGCATCCTTATGACTACCAGGTCAGTCTTTTGGCAATCTTCAAGTACACCGTACCTTCTCCCAACCAACCCCAAAGCTAAGAATGACGTCAGATGTGACAGACGTTTATAGCAGAGATTTCCCCACCTACTTTAGGTTTCCCAGATGAACTTGAAAAATATTTTTGATTCACTACTTCCTTTGTTCTCTTATCTTAGAAACTTCATGAAACAGTTGCCTCTGGAATGTAGAATTTGGGGGAACTTTGTCCTACTCTGAATTTTGTATGGCTTCCCTTTTGTTTTTCAGGACAGAGTCTGACTGTATAGTTCTGGCTGTCCTGGAACTTGCTATGTAATCCAGGCTGGCCTTGAACTCACAAAGATCTGCCGCCAAATAGCTGGAGTTAAAGGAGTACACCACCATATAGAATGTGATAAAACAATAACCAAAATCAACTAGGGGGTGAAGGATGACTATGGGGGCTGGTTTCTAGCTCTGATATGACACGGAGGGAAATCAAGGCAGGAACCTGGACACTGTTTATAGACTTGTTCCCCATGGCTTGCTCAGCCTGCTTTTTTTTTTTTGGTTTTTTTCAAGACAGGGTTTCTCTGTGTAGCCCTGGCTGTCCTGGAACTCACTTTGTAGACCAGGCCAGCCTCGAACTCAGAAATCCACCTGCCTCTGCCTCCCGAGTGCTGGGATTAAAGGCATGTGCCACCACTCCAGGCTTCAGCCTGCTTTCTTATATAATTCAGGATCGCCTATCTAGGACACTGCCCATGGTGGGCTTGGTCCTCCCACATTAATTAGCAACCAAAATATAGTACCTACACACTTGTGCACAGGCCAATCTGATGGAGGCAATTCCTTAATCAAGATTCCCTCTTCCAAGCTGACTCTACCTTGTATTGACGTAAAAACCAACAAGCTGGGGCTGGTGAGATGGCTCAGTGGGTAAGAGCACCCGACTGCTCTTCTGAAGGTCTGGAGTTCAAATCCCAGCAACCACATGGTGGCTCATAGCCATCCGTAACAAGATCTGACGCCCTCTTCTGGAGTGTCTGAAGACAGCTACAGTGTACTTACATATAATAAATAAATAAATCTTAAAAAAAAAAAAACAAAAAAACCAAAAAAACCAACAAGCCCAGATCTGAGTCTGTACTCCAGGCTATGGTCATTTATATTTGACTCCAGAATAAACTCTCTCTATTCCCCTTGCAATGAGAGCTGTGTGGTGGGTTGGTTGCCTGGTTTCTGTTTGTTTTGTTTGTAGCAGCTACACCTTTTGCCTATCTCCCTCTCAACTGGAAAAGAAATGTTTATCAAGAAGAGAAAAGGAATTGGGAAAATAGCCCCAAGCCCACAAGTAAGGCACCTTACTGCACAGTTACCAGCAAGGCCAGGGGACCCTGACTGGCCAGAGGACACCAGGCACAAGTTGAGCCTCAACTTGCCTGCTGGTCTCCGGAGCTATCGGGGAAGTGGCCTCCCGCCCAGCACTCCCCTGAAACCTCTCGGCATACCAGGAAAAAAAAATAATGTCATTAAGTGGCTTTATATTAAAACCATCAGCCTGTCACATCTCATCAGTATTTAAATTGTTTATATTAATGTTTAATTTGTTCCGGGATTGAGCAGCTTAAAAAAATAAACACGAACAACTCTCTTCTCTGTTTGCTGAGGGCAAAATCATTTTGAGTGATATAACCCATACACCATGTTTCCTAAAAGAATAAAGAACGGAGCTGGAGAGGAGAAGGGGAAGGCAGGATGCAGGGAGAGGGTAGTCATGCGCAGTTATCAGGAACAAGACAAAGGACTCTTTTCCATACTAAGACCAGGTAAGGGTTCCAGCTTTTTCCAATGCACAATTTTCTTTGGAGATGGGGTAACTCTACACAGCCCCAGATTGGCCTATACTCTCCATCCTTCTACCTCAGCCTCTAGAATACTGGGACTGTAGGTGTGCAGCATATCTCTTGACCCCAGCTTTTCCAGTTCGAAAGCGAAGGGAGATGTGTTATACTTTGAAATGTGACGGGCATTACTAGAAAAAGTAGTCTCATTTGCAGACACATGAAACCGTTCCATCACACAGGGGATGGTTCCTCTCCACCCTAGACCTTCACCTACATCCCTCCTCCACAGAAAGTTCTGCCTGCCTGGCCTATCCTTTGCAAAGGTCCTAATGCTTATCTGGTATGACCTATGTCTGTCTGCTCTATGTCTACATACTAACTGCCTGGCTATGTCTGTCTTTCGCCTACAACTCCACTTAGGGACATGCATAGGATGGGGAGGGGGAAGTCACAAAAGGAAGGCAGGGTCACACAGAGAGAGGAGAAAAGACAGAGAACAAGGGGAGAGGAGGCAGGAGTTGTGGAGGTGGGATGAGCATCATGTCATTCAACAAGGCAGGAGGCCAGACTCCAAGTACACACCAGAGCTTCTCTGAAGGAGGCGATGATCCAAGAATGACAGTGGTCACTAGTTGAATCTCACATTTTGACCTGGGCTGCAATGGTATGTTTTGCCAACTTGACATAACCTACAATCACCTGGAAGAGAGTCTGAGCGAGGGATTGTCTAGACTCGTTGGCCTGTGGTCTGTGGGAGGTTGTCTTCGGTGTATTATTTGATGTGGGAGGACCCAGCCAAAAGTGGATGACACCATTCTCCTGATCAGCAGTTCTCAACCTGTGGGTCTCGAACCCTTTGAGGGTTGATCAATCTTTTCATGGGGGTCATACATCAGATATCCTGCATATTGGACCCTTACATCACGATTCATAACAGTAGTAGAATTACAGTTAGGAAGTAGCAACTAAATAATTTTATGGGTGGTTGGGTGGGTGGGGTCATCACAACGCAAGGAAACTGTATTAAAGGGTCACAGTGGCACGAAGGTGCTCTAGAATGCACGGGAAAGGAGAAAGTAGACACGTGCATACATGTATACATCACCCTGGCTACCAAGTGTCTGCCATTTTTACCCCCTCACAGTGAAGGGCTGTGACCAGGATCCTGAGGCAAATAAATGGTGTCTTTCTTAAGGTGACTTTCTCAGGGTATTTTATCACAGTCACACTCTTGTCCCTGTGTCAGTAAACTAGCACATACAGCATCCCGTGGCTTCCTTGTCCCATATATGGGGGTCTAGCTAGCAGAGCCAGACGGATACAACTTGCCAAGTGATGCTAAAAGCCTCCTCTCTACCCCTGCCGCTGGATATAAACTCCGAAGCATCGGACACAGTTTTGAAATGATAAAACTCAGCCAGACTGAAAGCAACAGTGGCTATGGAAACAGCCTGTGCCCTGCAGGGCAGGGGCATCCGAGGGCACATGGGATTGGTCAACATAGAGACCCTCAGTTTTGGTGCACACGGGGCCTGTGATGGTTTGAATGAGATGCCTTCCCTAGGTTCGTTCATATGCCTGAATACTTGGTCTCCATTTGGTGGCACTATTTGGGGGGAGATTAAGGAGGTGTATCCTTGTAGGAGGAAGTATATCCTCAGAGGCAGGCTTTGAGAGTTTAAAGACTGGGAACCATTACCCAGTTCACTCCCTCTGCCGAATGCTTACAGAGAAGGATGTGAGCTCCCTACTTCCTGTTCAGTCCGCCACGTCCACTCCTTGCTGCAAAGTGTCCCCACCATGGCAGGCTCTTATCTCTCTAGAACCGTAAGCCCAAATAAACTCTATAAATTGCCTAGGCCATTGTGTTTTATTATAGCCACAAAAAATAATAATAATTAATATAGGACCCCAACACCAAAACAAGTGTGGACATTTTTTCCCCCAAATATCTGGAGAGTAGCAATTAGTGTAGGGATACCAGCTACACTCAAGCAGATGTCACTACAAACCATCCCTGAACAGTGATGCGTACTTAACTCGGGAATGCAAAACAACACCAAAGGGAATCCTAAGTACAACTGGCCAATTGCCCAAGAGTAGTAAGCACGGGAAGCGAAGCCCCACCCCACCCCCACATACATCCGTGTCTTAGCTTCTTAATCTATGAATCTGTTATCTCTTGGGACCACAGGGTTCCTGGGATGCGATTAGGAGCTGACCGAATACAGGAGGGTTTATCAGGATTACATGGAACAGGGGTTCCATTGTGCAAAGGTCCCTGCAGCAGACTTTAGAGGCAGAGTCACATGCAGTGCAAACAGATGTGTTGAACGACTGGGTATGTGGCGACTTCTCAAAAACCCGACAGAATAAAGTTAGCAGTGGCACAAGCTAGAAAGACTCAGGATTTTTAGATGAGCACTTCGGCATCCTGGTTTAAGTGTGAGACACCCATCAAGGGCCTATGCATCTGAGCGTGTGCTCTACAGCTGGTGGGGCTGATGGGAGGGATGGTGTTTGGGGGAATCATTTGAAAGTAGGGCCTAGCTAGATTAAGTGTATCGTCAGAAGTGGAGCTTTGAGGTTCACAGCCTGCATCTGTCCCACTGAGGAGTCCTGATCCCTCCAGATGTGAGCAAGTTGGCTCACGCTACTGATGCCTTGGAAGTTAAGCATTCCTGCCACCATGCCGTAATGAACTACATCCTCAGAACATGAGACAAAAATAACCTCTTCTTCACTGAAGAAGTTGTTCTTCGGAAGGTGTCTGGCCACGCTGCTCAGGTGAGTAGCTGATGCACGCTGCAGCTTGAGGTGGGAGAGGAACCAGCCAGCATGACGGGTACAAGCCATGTCCCCAAAGCTCAGCAAACAGAACAGACATCCTTGTGTCAGAGGAATCCTGCTTTCAAGGCCACCGTGGACCTGACAGCAGCTACTGTAGATCACCAAGTGGAACCATGACACGTCCCAAGCCCTATGAAGAACAATTGTGCACTTCACAGACACGGCAGCCCTGAGAGGGAAGGAAGCCATCACCCAGAAGGCTCTCCCTCTGAAAAGATGAGAGAGGATACTCAGCTTTAGAAGAGCAGATGTCTAGCTCCCCCTGCATGTGGGACCCATTGCTCTGCACCTTCTGATGGATGGCATGCATCCCTCTCCTATTTCACACATGTAGGCTTTATATTTCAATGGAAAAATCTGCTCGTGTGTGAGAGGCCTCCCCAGAGAGCATTCTATACATACTGCCTTTGAAGTTCTGTACTTGATCTCACCCAAAAGGCTGAGAAGTGATGGCTTGTCTGTTTAAAAAAATAATAATAATAACTGTCAGAAAATCCAAATGTAAGCAACTTGCACAAGGCAAGGAATTTATTATACCACAAAAACGTAAGAGTCCAGAGGGATCTGGAGCTCACATCCTGGGCTTGCCTCTCCCACAGTCTAAGGGCTTACTTACAGGGAAAGCAGTTCATGTTATATGGCCCTGGAGGCCTGGGTGCATCCCAACTCCTGTGAGGACCCAGGCTTGTCCTACACAGTGGCTTGTCTCTTATAATACTCTGGAAATCAAGGGGGGCCACACTGGTCTGAGGCCATCACTAAATACAAGGAACAGAAAAATAGCCTGTGTCCATCACCAGTCATCACTTTCTCCTCACCACACTGTGGGCTGCACCCAGGCCTTTATTAAAGGGAGTGAAAAGGGAAGGGCCTCTGCATGTGTGGTTCAACACCAATGCTTGGTGCCTCTTGACCATGTGAGGGTTCCTTCCCATTTAAGGCAAGAAGAACATCATAAGGCCTATAGCCCTACTTTAGTCTCAGTCTCTCTCTCTCTCTCTCTCTCTCTCTCTCTCTCTCTCTCTCTCTCTCTCTCTCATAGCTGGGGGAACTGAAGCCCTGTGTGTGATGGAGCCCAGGCTAGCCTTGGAGACTCTACATATCTGATGGCTCTAAATTTCTTATTTTCCTGCCTCCTCCTACCTCCTGCTAGGTATGCATCCCGCACCTGTTGCTTATGGTGCCGAGGATGGAGCCCAGGGATCTGCGCATGTGTGTCTCTCTGCAGACTGAACCACATCCCTGACTCTGGGTCTCACACTTTCAGATGCTGCTGTATTTACCATTTGCATTTTTGTCTCTCCTTGGACATCTGTTTATTTCTAAACATGTCATATGGGGCCAATAAAGGAGAAAAGGGATGGGGGTGGGGCGGGGCGGGAGTATTGTGTGTTTGCAAGCATCTGACTGTTACGTCATCAAGTGTTCCCAGAGTGCTTTGCTGCGCATGTCTCCTTCCCCAGTTGATGGGTCAGAAAACCATCACCTGGCATACGCATGCGCTGGCATTTCTTCTTAATAACGGGATGGCTTTTGGCACGTGCCTCAACCACACTTGTCCTCTAGGCTCTTCATCTGTAACATGAGATGATTCTCAAAAGCCGCTTCACAGCTATTGGGCAGATTATGTGAGTTATTCCTGGAAGGGTGATTAGCTGGCATATAATCAACATTAATACTTTCAGGCATGGCAGCCTAAGCATTCTAAGGGTAATCCAACCAAGGCTGCCTGTGCCCTCTAGACAAAAACCTAAAAATAAAGGAGAAAAATAAATCCACTCTGCGGAAAAAAATAATAAACGTGTCTCTTCCAATAGGAAAACAAACTCTGTGATGTAAATACAGTAAAACCGGGGAGTACTGCGATTCAAGCCCTCAAGGATCAGCCTTTCTGTGGGGCCCTACTAAAAGGCTCTAACACGCATGTGTGCACAACCACACACACCCATGTTTGTATGTATGCTTGTACGCACTCACCCACGCATGCACTCATCCACGCAGGAACAGATGCATGTTATCATGTTCGCATGCACCCACGCACGCACCCACGCATGTACCCATACACGCACCCACGCATGCATGCCACGTAGTTTCGCATCAGGTACTCACACAGGGATCTCAATGTGTACCTTAAGAACTATGCCAAAAAAAGAAGAAAAAAAAAAAAGAAAAGAAAAGAAAAGAAAAGAAAAGAAAGAAAATTCCATATGGAGCGGTGTTTATGTGCTGGAGTCTATCAACACCAGCGTCACTCGAAAATGTGAAGTAAATTTCTTACTGTGCCAGAGAGCACTTACTTCAGAGGCCCCCTTTCTGTTGTAGAAAATTCCCTTAATATGGCAACCTTCATTTCGAGAGACTTCAGTGTTACACCTGTTTGCAAAGAGTTTATTTCACTCTAACAAGGGAAATACCTGGTTCTCCAATGGCCCAAAAGCTTTTGTCAAGCTTTTGTTTGTTTGTTTGTTTGTTTGTTTGTTGTTTTGTTTCTGGAGACAGGGTTTCTCTGTATAGCCCTGGCTGTTCTGGAACTCACTTTGTAAACCAGGCTGGCCTCGAACTCAGAAATCCACCTGCCTCTGCCTCCCGAGTGCTGGGATTAAAGGCGTGCGCCACTACGCCCGCCCGGCTCTTGTCAAGCTTCTTAACGGCTGCTCTTTGGCATTCAAATTTTATAACTAGTCACCCGGTACCTTATCCAACTGAAAGGGAGGAAAAAGAAGTCTCAAGTTGGCCAATGAGGGAAAAGTCTACAGTGCATTCTGGGAGACAGCATGAAGTCACTGATGTCTCTCTCAGGGATGGATTTCCATAGATATGGAGTACACCATCCAAGAGACGAAGGAGAGAGGATGTCCCCTGTGCCCAACAAATAACAACAGCATTCTAAATTGAAATAAGATATTGAGATAACTGTGTTCTGACATCACAGAAAAAAAAATCCACACAAAACGTGTGTTCCTAATAAAACTGTCTGTGACTTAGGAAAAGCATTGAAAAGTCATTAAGTCAGAACCCCAGTTAATTACAACATGCTGGCAGGTCACACCCAAGGTTCTAGAATGTGCCTGGCATTACTTGGCTGGGATATTTTCTACAAGTATTGGTGAAATAGATATAATCTCTTATATCCGATGATTTGGAAATGTCTTCAAAGGTTGAATAGTTTATCTGTGTGAATTACTGTCAAAGACATCTTGCCTGTCAAATATGCCTGTCCATCAAAGACGGGTTTTGTCCAAAGACATCCTGTCCATCAAAGATATCCTGTCCTATAAAGATAGCCTGTCCATCAAAGATATCACATCCATTGAAGATAGCCTGTCTATCAAAGACATTCTGTCCATCAAAGACAGCTTAGCCATCATTTGGTGGATCTTAAGGTACCGAAGATACCTTTGCTGATGCTGAAATGGTCCAAATGTGGCTTGGATCCTGTCTATCCAACATACATTAGGTGGTCCACTACCCTGGTGTCACATTATACATGCTGACAACATAGAAGGATACTCTGGGCTATAGATTCCACCATCATGTTCTAGAGCAGGAGTTCTGGAAGTTCTCAAACTTCCTGATGCTTCAATATCCTTTACTGTTGTTTCTTATGTTGTGACCCCCAACCATACATTTTTTTGTTTTGTTTTGATTTCATAGCTGTCATTTTGCTGCTGTTAGGAATTGTAATGTAAATATTTGATAGGCAGGATATCTGTTAGGCAACTCCCATGGGAGTCACAACCCCCCCAGATTGGAAAAACTCTGTTCTAGATTCTAATAAGTGGCCAAATTTTCAGAAACGGGGAAGAACCGTGGCAGCGGACAGGGACGCAGCATCACCTGCGGGTCACGCTGCGGTGCTGTGTAGTGGAACCACAGAAGTGGAAGGCAGCCCAGAAGATGTGGCATTGGAGTTGGATGCTGGCAGCTAGGTGAGAAGCTGCTGGCTGCTGGCGGGATATGGAGATGCAGATGTTTGCATAGGGGTATGGGTTTGAGAGCAAAAGATGATCAGTGGACCTCACTGATACAGGGACTCAGAAGTCTGAGAAAGGCTATAGCTGTTGCTTTCATATCCCCTGTCATGATCCACACCCAGGACAGCTCTGCCGACAGAAGGAGCTGAGGTCATATTGTCATAGCTTGCTTTGAACTTTTGAACTGACTCTATAGTAAAGGTGACGATGTCCTTGAGAGGGAGGCATTTTCTCAGGGTGTATTCTGCTTGTCAAGATCAACATCATCTGAGAACAGGAACTCAGGATTGTCTATGGAAGCCCCGTTGGCAAATAAGTACAGGCAGAGGATGTCTTGGAGCCTAGCTGACACAGTGTTTTACACACACACACACACACACACACACACACACACACACACACACATCCTACAGAAGAAACAGCAGCATTTTGGACAGTCACTTGGATGCCAGCTTTGGTTTCTCCCAGGATCTGCTCCTTAACTTAGTCCCACTAGGCAAGAGGAGTGACAGCCATACCCCTGGATAGTTTGTCACAGGGTTTAGCCTCAGGCAGGTACTTCCATATATGTCCCAGAATGAAGAGGCTCCTTCTTCTCCCCGACTCAAAGACCCTCCTTTCTGTTTACTTACCTCTGTCAAGGGCAGGTTCCCTGCTCTGCCTCTTGACCTAGCATTGACTTTATTTAGCTCTTGGATAAAAGATGTGTGCTAGAGCTGAGACACACTACAATGAGGTTGTTTTTTTATTTGTTTGTTTGTTTGTTTTTGTTTCTTCAGTAAATATCACGATCTTGGGTTTCACAGTGTGATCAAATATTTTGCAACAAGGAGAGCAACCGAAGAAGACTTCCTAACAAAGCCTTCTGGTCTTTGTGTGTGTGTGTGTGTGTGTGTGTGTGTGTGTGTGTGTGTGTGCGCGCGCGCATGCAGCAGGAGGGGGGCACTTACACAAATATAATGCATAAGCTGAAAGCCTCCAAAAGCTTGTGGCCTTGAAGGTGCTGGATGGAGGGAGAAAGGGGAGTCCCCCTAGGTCAGTGGTTCTTAGCTCCCTAATGCTGCGACCCTTTCACACAGTTCTTTGTGGTATGGTGACCCCAACCATAGAAGTATTTGGTTGCTACTTCTTAACTGCAATTTTGCTACTGTTATGAATCCTAATGCAAATAAATATCTGGTATGTGGTATATTTTAAGTGCAAACCCCCCACAAGGTGTCTCGACCCACAGGTTGAGAACCGTCACCCCAGAGTCTCTCATATACCCCCCCATACTAGAAGAACCCTGTTCTGTTCTATTCTGTTCTGTTCTACTCTGTTGTAGCAAAATGGACAAGCAGGAGAATGTATCCACCAGCCCAGAAAGCTCCCTCGAAACCAGGACAGAAATAAAAGGAGCTGTTTTATTTAAAGCAGCATCCATGTCAGAAACTCATGGATAACTCTTTTTCTTTTCAGATGCCAACAAACCCCCATTTTCTGAACAAGAGCGTATTTTTACTCTTTAATATGAGAAATTATAATTAATGGGCAGTCCACTCAGTGTCACTTGAAGATGTTTTCTTCTGGAACAATCAGACACTTTCTTCGGCAAGGACTCCAAAACCTGACAGCCGGCAGCAGCAACACAGTTGCAGTAAAATGGGCAAATGGAAGAAATGGCCAGGAGCTGAAAGCTTAGGATTTTGGGGGGTGGTAGCATCACTCAGAGCTAGTAGGAGTGGGGATGCAGCTTAAGTTGGTACAGGGCAATCCCTAGCAACCCATACAACAGGCCTATGATCCCAGCACTAAGAGGCAGAGGCCAGAGGATCAGAAGTTCAAAGTCACTGACTTGCTACATAGAGTTTGAAGGCAACATGAGCTGCAGGGACTGAGGCTGCAGGAAAGGGGGGAGAAGGGTGGATTCCCCATGAGCAGAAGTGATCAGCCCTTTAAACCTTCCTCCTTCTCTTTTCTTTCCTTCCTGCCCTCCCCTCCCCCCTCTCCTTTTCCATCCTCCCCTCCCTTCCCTTCCCCCACTTCTCCTTTCTGCCTTTGGCTTCTTTCTCCATCACTTGAAACACACTGACTGAGGGCATGTGCCCTGCAGAGACTGCAATGTCCCAGATGCTTGAGAGAAGGCCTCTCTGCACGCACCTTCTCTCCAGTGGGGACAGACAGACGACAAAGAAGGCAAAGGCGTGATCTCTCAAGGGTTAGGAGGCTGTGGGTGATAACGGAAAAGCATTTGGCAGATAATCAGGGTGGAGCTGGGGAGAATTAGCACAGACTCTTTTGTTTCTAGCAGCCTTAGTGGACTTGGTCTCTGAGGAAAGACAGGAATTCGGGGAGGAATGAGCCTCCAGGCAGAACCACAGAGTGACAGAAGCCCTGCTGGGTGTGTGAGAGGAACCACAGGACCCTGTGTGGCAGAAAGAGATTGGTCTTGGGAGGTACTGCGGGCCTTGTGAGAAACTGGGATATTTTGAGATTCTACACCACTGGGGATTTTTGAGGGTAAGTCTGTGGCGATGTTGAAACATGGCCACCCAGAGGCAGAACCTGGCCGCTCTCTCTAGAATGTGGACCAGAATACAGCAGCTATAACTCTACCTGGCTCCCAGAGAGAGATCACAAAGGCCTTCTCTCTGGTACAGCTGCCTTGCCCTACCAGATCCGTGAGCCTCCTACCCATGGTTAGTGGTGCCAGGCACTTCGCTAGGCCTGCGTCTGTCATTGAACATTAAGTACCTATAGCGGAGAGACTCTGACACATTTTTAGGACAATCACTTGGCTTAAGGGATGGAAGGTAAAAACTGAAGGGAAGCCAAGAAGTTGTCAGAATAAGTCAGGCAAGACAGGACAGTGCCTTGGTCCAAAGTAGTAGAAATGATAAGTGATAAGTAACCATACTATATATAAACATCCGTGTCTAAGGTGGAGAGGAGGGTTTGCTGACTGAGCAGATGTGGAGGGACCCACTTTTCATTGGGATCCTCATCTTTCCCTTAGCACTCTATTTTACAGATTTATCTCCCTTCCACTGCAAAGAATCAGAAGGTGGACCAGCAAGATGGCTCAGAGGGTAAATAGATGCCTGCTGCCAAGCCCAAAGACCTGAGTTCGATCCCCAGGACACACGTGATGAAAAGAAAGAAATGATGCCCAAAGGCTTTCTCCTGAGCTCCACATTCATGCTGTGGCACATGGGGCACATGCACATGAGAGAGAGAGAGAGAGAGAGAGAGAGAGAGAGAGAGAGAGAGAGAGAGAGAGAGAGATTTGTTTTGAAGACTCAAGAGTGAAACAATGTAGCGACTTTGCCTTGGTTCCCAATCACAGATGTCAATCCAGCTGAGACTCCACAGAATAATTTATAAGCAGTTTGACACTGAGACCACTTTGGCCCCAACCGATGGAGAGAGGACAATGCTGTCCAGGAGGGCGAGACCCAGGGCCAGTTCCTCCTGAAGAGGGAAACAATGGAGATACTTAATTGCCCTTAATAAGCTATCTTGTCCTTTCTATTCAAACTGTTCCTGTAACCAAAATCAACAATGCCAGCATGTTTACAGAGACCGCAAGGCTATCCACAGAATGCTTCTCTATTGTCTCGGGCACCCCATCTCCTCTGGCTCTTTTCCCCCTCCCACCAGAAAGCTATTCATCTCTTAACTGCTCAGGTCAAATTCTGCCTCCTCCAGGAAGTGCACTTTCTGACCATCTTTAACCCCATTTCCCCCTAAACTCTTTCAACAGCTATCTCGTGTCCCCCTCACTGTGCAGCCAGCTGCCGGGTGTCACAGAACGGCTATGCCGAGTATTAATTCCTACAAATAACACAATACTTTATCAACCCAGTTGATACTCCATAAACTCAATCGAAATCAAGTTCACTCAAATTGACCCTTTGCTAGTTGAGCACGCCTGTGATAAAGAAAAATACATCTGTGTGGTTAAGGTTTGCATGGGAAATGTACACTCTCTCCACATTCACGGTTTGAATTACCCCTGCCCCAGTTGGTGGCAATATTGTCATAGGTTGTAAACCATTAGGAGTCAGGGCTACTAGAGAGCAAGCTTTGAGAGCCAGCTTTGAGAGCCATTCCTTCCTCACATTCATGCTCTCTGCTTCGTGATTTGCTACTGAGTGAAGACTCTCGGCCACATACTCCAGCCTACCTTAACTGAGTCCCTCTCCACGCCTTCTCCACTGAAATCCTGAGCTGAAACAAATGGTTCCTCCCATAAGTTGTGTCTGTAAGGAACTGTGGCCACGACTAACACTACCTGTTATTGACTGGTCCAACAGTTTGGTCCAGTCAATCTCCATCCGTGAAAGAAAAGTAAAGGCTGGGACTTGGAAGTGGTAGAGATGCAGGTTTCTTTAAGCTCAGAGTTAGTCTCGTACTGACTACATCAACTTAAATTTCTCAGACCCCATCTCTCATGGATGACCATGTACAAAGAACAGCAGTCAGCCACACAACAGAGAAAGCAAGTATGGAGCTGGAGAGATGGCTCAGTGGCTCGCAGCACTTGCTGTTCTTGCAGAGGGCTTCAGTTCTATCCCAGCACCCAATCTGGCAGCTCGAAACCCCCTATAACTCCAATCTCAAGGCAATCTATTGCCACCATCCTGCCTCTGTGGGTACTGTGAATGCATATGCACATACACACTCTCACACACACATGCACATAAATAAATATTTTTAAAAGACAGTTAATATATAAAAGACAGTGATCTAACAATGATTATATCTAAGGTGCTAAGATAAACATTTTTCCATAATCCGTAAGATATGACATGCAGAAGGAATTTTGAAAGACTCATTGTTTCAAGATAACAAGGAAAATTGAGAGTTGAATTCCAGTGGATTAGAGAAGTTAAGCAGTCAAAATATTAATATAAAAACCAACCCCACAGATTTCATGCTGCTGTGTAGATATTATTTCATTACACATTATGAGGAGCTGGCAAATGAGATTCTGGCCCACACATTGTGGACATCTTTATCTTCACGTTTATCCTGCCCTCTTTATTGCATAAGGCATTACACCTGACTTCATTACCCAATAACAGAACCTGGAGAGTCATGGATGTATCATGCTCATTTTGACTCCAGTCTAGTGTCTGGCATTTAGAAGACCGCTGTGTGATAATGAACTGTTAAATAGAGCAGAATAGTTAGATAAATTTGGCAGCCCATTGGATATATTGTAGAATCCAACCATGAGATAGCTGGAAGTGTGTGTGTGTGTGTGTGTGTGTGTGTGTGTGTGTGTGTGTGTGCAAAACACAATGTATATTGAGAGAATATAATATTATTGGGTATTTGTGTCTAGATAATAATATTATATTTTTCAAAGCAAAAAAATCTAGACTGTACACTTAGGCAAACATTCGTGGCTGAAAGGAAAAAATAATAACATAATAGGAAAGCCAATAATAAACTAGACAAACAATTTAAGCACACACAGTAGCTGGATAAATTTCTGAACATAAGGTAGAATGATTGAAGCTATACAATAATGAGAAGAGAGGCTGTAGCAACAGCTCAGCAGTTAGGAGCACTGGCTGCTCATGCAGAGGACCTGGGTTCAAATCCCATTACCCACATGAAGTGACTCAAAACTGCCTGTAACTACAGCTCCAGGGAATTTGATGTCTTCTTCTGATATGGCAGATTTACCCATACATAGACACACCTAAATATATACATGCATGCACGTTCACCCATACACACACACACACACACACACACACACTCACAAAAAAAATATTTAAAAAGAATAACAATCATTTAAAGATGAAAGCAGGCTGTAAGACTCCCATGTAAATAAAATTTAAAAATTTGTAAAAGAAATGATGGTCAAGACTGTGGTTCCCTGTGGGAACAGCTGGAATTGTTGGGCTGAGAGGATAAAGGAGAATAAGAGCATTCCATGAATATGCCATATGATACCTATCCACCCCTGCCATCTTTCTTTGCAGGCATTATATTCCAAAAACAGACATAAGGGGGCCAGAAGGTGAGAGCAGACTCCCAAAACAATTGCCCTCTGACCTCTACGTGTTCATGTTCCCATGTACACGCCAGGCCCCCTCACAAAAACAATAAACAGTTTTAAAAAGATCCAGGGGAACTCCGCTTAAACTACATTTACGTTTTTAAAGTAAGTATAAAAATAACGTATTTTTCTATGACCTTTTCAAACATCAGTAGTGTTATTTATCCCTCCTCCCTTGCCCCTAGCCCCCCCCTACTCCTCTTCATAGTAGGCACGCCCTACTATCCCTCTATCTAAAGCTCCCTCCCCTTCCTCTTCCCATGGTCCCTTTCCTTGTACTTTTTGACAGATCTAGAATGACCTAGGAGAGAAACTTCTGGGCAGATCTGTGAAGGAGTTTCTAAATTGATTGGGATGTAAAGCCCAACTCTAACCATGGGTTGCATTCTTGGCCTGAAGTCCTGGAGTAAGTAAAAACAAGGAAGCCAGCTGAGCCCCAGCATCTGCCTCTCTCTGCTTTCTGACTGTGGATACAATATGACCAGTTGCCCCATGTTCCTGCTGCCATGTCTTCTTCCCTGGCCATGATGGACTGACTGTATCTCCTCAGACTGTGAGCCAAAAGAAACCCTTTGTTTCTTGAGTTGCTTCTGTCAGGCATTTTATCACGAAATTTAGTAACTAATACAGATGTTCATCTTGATTGCAGGGCATAAATCCCCTCCTTGCGTTCAGAGATGCAAAGCAGGTAGAACATGAGCTATGGTCAGGGAAGGGGAATTTCTACCTGGTCCATCGCCCAACCTTCCACACTCAAGTAGAACAGCCTTACATCACATAGCTTCCTGTCTCACTACATACATACAGACACACACACACACACACACACACACACACATATCTTTGTTTCCTTTTCCAGACATCCACTCCTCTCTAGTATTTTCCTTCTTTTTCTTTCTGGTAATAGACTATCCTAATGACACATTACATTTACTGTTATTTCTCTGAAAAGTATTCTCCAGAAGTCTCCTTCCTTGAAGCTTCTCTCGTCTGTAACAGTGTGATACTTCCTCTTTATGAGACAGGAGAATTATTTCCTCCTGTTGTTAGTTTCACATAAACTGAGGTAAATATTATTGTACCAGCTATAGACAAAAAAAAAGGAGAAAAACATATTTTGTGCCCGAAATATCAATTTGCCAGAGTATTTTCCTAAGAACTTCGAACATAATATAAAATATTGGCTAACTCTGAAACAAACAGACTGCACTGCATCCCAAGAAAGCAAAGAGGGTGAAATAAAATGGACCAGGGACCATGTTACTCAGAAGCCATTACTGGGTGAGAAAGAGAGACAGCAGGCAGGCTTAGCAATCACATTCCAACTAAAACAAGGGCAACTTTTAGAGCTGAAAACAAAAACCAAAACTTCTCATCTTAGCCCAGATAAACGTTAAAGATGAAATGGTGTATGGCTAGGTTCTGTAAATATAATGCTTGGCATGCCAGCATGGGGACCTGAATTTGGATCCTCAGCACCCACGTAAAAGCTAGGTATGGAGGATCAAATTTGTGTCTTAGTGACCTATCCATTGGTTGTGATCAAATAGTTGAACCAAGGGGAGAAAGGGATTATTGTGGCTTACAATTCTAGGTCACAGTCTATGACAGCAGGGCAGTCAAGATGGCAAGTATTTGAAGCATCTAGTCACATCCACAGTCAGGGGCAGAGAGAATGAAATGCATACCTGCTGGTTCTCAGCTCACTTTCTTTCTTTCTTCTTCTTCTTTTTTTCTATACAGTCCAGGACTCAAGCCAAAGAAATGGTGTCACCCACAGTAGGTTAAGTCTTCCCATATCAGTTAACACAGTCAAGAAAATTCCCCATAGACATATACCCACAAGCCAGCTTAATCTGGACAATCTCATTGAGACTCCTTTCCCTGGTGTTTCTAGAGTGTGTCAAGTTGACATCTAAAACTATCACCACATTAAACCTGAGCATTGATAGAGAGGTGTGGGGGTGGGGGTTGTGGGTGGGCCTGGTATTGTTTGTATTTTGATGCTAATTCCACTCTCCTGGGAGGGGTTATGGACAAGAAGTGAATCATACTCAGGTGACATCTTGTGAACCAATGCACTAATGAATAAAGGAGCCAATCACAGGGTGAATAGGCGGGACTTCTGGGTTGGACAGAGGAAGAGAGGAAGCAGGAGAGAGTTAGGGCTTTTTGGGCGGGGACAGTGTGAGGACAAGACATAATTACAAGTGTCTCTCGATTTCAATGGTGAATCTGTCAGAATTCACCACCAGAGGACTTAGATTTAATAAAGCTTACAAGTTAGGATTTTAGTTGTTACACCCAACAACTGAGTTTCTGTTGTTTGTAAACTAAGTTTGTGTGGTGTCATTCTTCTTGCTGCAACTCGTCTGGGCTCTCTGGAGAAAGGTACAGTGGCAAAGTGTGGGTTTGCCTGATGGGCACCACAAAGGTTGTGAGGATGTTGAAGCACATGGTTGGCATGATAATGACACACCAGTAGGAACTTAGTGAGCTGGGTGGAGACGTTTTGGGAGCTCCAGAACAAAGAATCTTCACAAGACAAAAACAGGTTGGCCATTGCCCACCAGTGTATGGCTGGCCAGGCCGCTGGGCCAGAGAGTTGCTGGGACAAGTATGAGAACTTGCCAGTTCATTTTTTAATATTTCCCACAACAGGAGGTATGGAGGTGAAATTAAGGAAGGGGGAGGTAGAGACAGGTAGACTTGACTGCCAGCAGGTTTATCTGGAATAGTGAGCTTCAGGTTCAATGAGAGATCCTATCTCAAAAAAAAAAAAATTGAGATGGAGAATGATCCAGAAAGACACTCAACATTGGCAACACACACACACACACACACACACACACACACAATATGGCTCTCAGGAATGCATTCCTGACACTCTGAGCTAAGTTCCTCCTTCATTGGAGTGACTACCTCATTTACACAACTGGATAGTTAGCAATGCCCAGGTCTTAACTTGCCAGATTTATTGAGTGACATTCCAGATAGGACAATCAAATGTGTATCCACAGGGTGTTGAGGATTACTTGGTGGACAGTCTCTTCAGGATGACAACCACTGACCTGAATCATCAATTAGCCTTCCAGTGCTCCACCACTGATGGTTTACCACTAATTAGTAGTAGCCTGACATCATTGGAATCTTGAGAGATTTCCATTGAATCCCAACTTTGTTACAACACCTGACTTGAACAATCTCCACATCTATGCCTGACATTATGGTAACTGACTGTGCATACCTCATGTTCTCACTGTCCCCTGGGATGGCATCATCAGCCAGGTGTCATAGTCTTAATCCACCTGGTTTGTGTCCTAGTCTCCTTTCTATTGCGATAAACACCATGACCAAAAGCAACTTAAAAAGAAAAAAGTTTACTTCAGTTTACATAGTCAGGTCACAGTCCATCATTGAGTGAAGTCAGGGCAGGCCTCAAACAAGAGCTGAAAACATGGAGGAAGATGCTCCTTATACAGCCCAAGACCACCTGCTTAGGGAATGGTGCCACCCATAGTGGGCTGGGCATTCCCATACCAATCAACAATCAAGACAATCTCTCACAGACATGGACACAGGTCAATCTGATGGAGGCAATTCCTCCTCAGTTGAGGTTCCTTCTTGCCAAGTAACTCTACATTGTATCAGGTTGACAAAAAAAAAAAAACAAAAAAAAAAAAACAAAAAAAACAATCAGAATATCTTTCCTCTGTTCATTTCATCATATATATATTTTGCCACACTGTTTTACTATAAATCTGTTACTATAACTGAAGAGATCACCTGAGTTCATATGTATGTTTCAACTCAATCTGCAGCTCAACCTCCAGATGCAAATAACCTGGAAAGTTCTAGGGCCAAGAGAAGCCACTTGGAGACATAAAGTGCAAAGCACAGGAAATGAAATTACCTCAAACCCCTCACTGACAGGACCAGCAAGGCAGCACTGAAGCCTAGGGCCAACCTGATTTGTAGAGCGCGAATTGGCATTGTACGTTTGTTGGGGGTTCATCTCTCTAGTTTTTAGCCACTGGGAGAATGTCACAAAGACTCATTTGAAACCGAGAAAACTAGAGAGAAAAGAAAAACTCCTCCTCTCTCTAATAATCTCTAAGGGCATCCATCACACAGCAAGACCTACATTATTTCTGTGGCCAAAAATGCACAGTATTGATCGGCTATTACCGAACAAGCTAAGCAGATTAAATGGCTCTTCCACTCATTCCTCAGAATCCCATTTAATTGTCTCAGCTATAATATTCTACTGAATACCAGGGGGGAAAATCAATGAGATTAGAGATCTCCCCCCACTAAGCCTAAGTGGCCGTGTTGTTCCTTCTTCTGCCACCAAAGAACTGAGTCCTCGTCATCTGCCTCCAACATGCACCTGTGCATGGCTTCCAGCAGGGAACAGATTCAAGTGCAGAAGAGAAGGGCAAGAGGGAGAAAGAGAGAAGAAAAAAGAAGAAATGGAGAGTTGAAAGAAGGGAGGTAAGAAGGAAAGGAGGGAAAGGGGAGGGGAGGAAAAGAGGGAGGGAAAAGATAGAAGAAGAAAGGAAGGGAGGGGAACAGGGAGAGGTTTTCCACACCTGTGTTTCAAGAACCCCACATTTGCTATGTAGGCCTAGACTCCACAGATCCATGAGGAAGAAAGCCCTGTGCCTTTGAGGGGGAGGGGATGTGAAAGCACACACATGGGATAGAGTACCTGTCCATCTTCACCAGAGGCTCTACTTGGAGATATCACTCTCCTAGTGAAGAACTCCCTCAAACCTGTTGTCACTCATTTTCCATGCTTCACAGTAGAAGCAGGTCCAAGGTGGGCAACAACTCCAGGCACGCAGTGGATGCTCTCTAGGAAAGGAACCATGAACACCCTAGAAGTTGCATTATCATCAAGAGCCATTGGCACAGTTCTCACAGGCTTGTCCAGCGAAGCTGACTGGGGACAATGGGTAGTATGGAAGGTGAGTTGGCCAGGTGGAGAGACCTACTTGAAACGGAAGACCTCAGGGCCTCAATAGCAATATACCTTGCCAGGACAGACACAGCTCCACAGTCCTGGCCTCCTCTGAGGTCAGTAATTCAAGCCTAAAACAGAAACAGGCTCGACCCTTGGGTGGTACAACTTTAGAGTCCCTGCCTCCCTCCTGCTTCATCCTGCTCTCTGCCGCTTGCTCCTGTAGCTGCCCTTTCAGAGCAATGATTGATGTCATCTAATATCCAAGATGTGGTAGATCCATGGGGTGGGTGGTGAGGACTCCCATCCTGATGAACTGCTGGGCTAGGCAAGAATGGAGGGGAGCAGTGAACAGAGAGATGGAAGAGCTGCCAAGTCTCCCACATTGGACCACTGGGCATGAGAGGAACAAATGGATACACGCAGGCCAAGCCAACTACTCTGGTTGTGAAGTGCAGGGATCACTAGAGGCAGGTATTACCTCTGTTATACCTGGGCCACATGGAAATTCATACACAGGAAGCCATCCCTTGGGAGGCAGCCCTGGAAGTTTCCACACATAAAGCGAATGTTCTGCACACTCAGATTCATCCTTGGATGGTAGCCTCCAGTCCAGGGTGGCAGCCGCTGTAAGATCTCCTTACCTTCTGGCTTCCAGCTGTAGAGGGTACTGAAGGGGATCAGAGAGATGCGTTTCTTGCTTATTCACTCCGGCTAAAGCCAAGGCCAACTCCCTCAACCCATAGCTCGACAGCAATGGCCTGCGCCCCCCCATACACTGTTAGTGTCCCCCAGGTCTAATCTGATCCCCTTTCCTTCCACTTCAGGCAAACCTGAATGACCCCTCCCTACCATTGTTGGCTGTCCCCACAGGGCTGGTTCCCTTGACCCTGATATAGCACCGGTTATGTCATCATTAATTCCCTTCAAAATGTCTTCAAACAACGCCTCCAAATCTGTGAGATGCTTAGCCTTCACTTCCTTGAAAGCCAGTTTGCAATCGCATGGAAGAAGAGCTGGGAAAGTGCCACCTGGGAAGTTCATCCCTGTGCTTCCAAACATGTGCCTTCAACGGCGACTGATAACATAACTGCACATATCTGATGTGGACAAGATGATGAGCTCAGAAGGCTGCCGACTGCTCTGGTCCCATCAGGATGGCTGAAGTAACGCCTACCCAGCACCCTTCAGGCTCACGTGTCCCTTTGGTTTTGTATTTGATTGCAGTAAGGTTTCAATGTCAACGTGAGGGCTGTCGTCCTGGTGACTTTCAAGGAGCACAGTACAACACTGCAGGCTGTTGGGGCAGGGGGGTGATGGACACTGAATCCCTAGGATAGCAATTCCTTGTGCTTCAACCCTCTAATACAACCCCTCATGCTGCGGTGAATCCCCGTAACCATAGAACTATTTTCATTGTTATTTCATAACTGTAATTTTGCTACTGCTATGAATCGTAATGTAAATATTTTTGGAGATGGAGGTTTGCCAAAGGGGTCATGAGTCACTATTCTAGAGTATCTGCCACCTCTGAGGCTTGACACCCATTAAACATAGACACCCACTGATGAGGACAGCAAGGGAAGAGAGAGGAACAGCAGAGATGAAGCTGCCCCTCCATCTGGGACCTCCAAGGCAGTAGAGAGTCAAAACCAAACCCTTTCTCCTATAGCTTGCCTGACCTAGGGCATCGTGTTAGTGACAACGGAGCATGAACTGAGAATACTGGGCAGATGATTCACTTGCACGCATGAGGACCTAAGATTAATTTCCAGACTCAGGTTTAAAACCAAAAAGTGGGGTGCAGGGGCATGTGCTGTAATACTATACTGACATTGTTGTCAGTCTTGTGGTTCAGCAAGTCACCCTAATATATACACACATATACATACACATATATACAAGCACATATATATATATAATGTATATATAGGCACATAAATACATATATGCATAGACATATACATAAATATACATATAAACACATGCACTCCTAAATGTGCACACCTGCACACATACACATGTATGCACATAGAAATATATACATATATACACAGGCACATAAACACACGCATATATATATATATACATAGATATATACATAAATATATACACATATACTCCTAAACATGCACATATGCATATACATATACTCATGCAAATATATATACATATATAAGCAAACACACATATAGTCTTGCACATATACATACATACACACATATTCATATATATACACACATGCGCATACATTCATACACACTAACCCATATATACATACATGCACATACAGATGCAAGAACACATATATATATATATACAATATGAACACATATACACATACATGCATAGACATGTATACACACATTCATACATGCCTACCCATAGATATACATACATGTACACATACATACATACATATATACATACACATATGCACAAGAGAAATTAAACTGACTCAGGGAGCAGTAAAACAACACTGGGTCGGGCACTAAACTCTAGATTCACTGACTAAGTCTTGGGCTCAAGGTGAAGAAGCCTGAGGCTGATTCTGTACCTGACACCAGTTTTTAGAAAAGTGGCCGGGAGGGTGTGCTATGGACCCTCTGAGGCCCCACTGCCCTTAAGGACCCCCCCCTTAACTTCCCACATCTCACCTGTGGGTATGAACAGGCCACTGCTTCCCCAGTTAAGGTGTTTGATACAAATTAGCACCTGGCACGTGACTCATTAGTGACTAGCACCTAGGTATTATCAAAGAAGGATGCATTCATTAAACCACTTGCTACTCATAGGGAGAAGAAAAGTGGGAAAAACAGAATAGTAGAGAATGACTCCGTGAAAGCATCAGAAGACACCAGGAAGTCAGTGCGCAATGACAGCCAGTGTGAGGGACAGTCAGTCGTCTGCAGGGCAGGACACTGAAAGGCTGGGAGCCTGTCTGATGGTTACCAGGCTAACAAGTCCTTGCAATGACCCTGTAGGACCAAGGGGACCACTGAGACAGCTGCTCCTGCAAGGACCACGGAGTTGGGATTTAGCAAATGTTCCTTTAAGTCTCCCTTACGACTGAAGGCTAATGCCACATTCTGGGCTTTCCACAGCCCATTTACAAACGGAAAAATGACCGCCGATGAGAAAGGCTTTTAAGGTTCAATGCTGTGAAGTTCTACTAACAACCTCTGAGGAGAACAGGCTCTCCACTGGTCTTCCCGGTCCATAAACAACTAAGGTTTGACCCTAGGAAACACAGCTTAACACTAGCAACTATGCCCAGCACATGCCTGTCCCCTGGGGAGCCCTTGATTGGCTGTCCCCCTGACCCTTTAAAATAAATTGCTATCTGCATGCCCCTGCCTCAGACCCTTGCCTTCCAGCTCCCTGCTGCCCCATCCCTAGAAGCTCTGCCCTTTCAAGCATCAGACTGCAAGAATGCCACCAGTTTTAGTCACCTCCTGGCTTACAAACTAGGAATCCACAGGGAGGAGAGACCCTGTAGGCTGACCATGCAAAACTGAGCAGATGAGCCCATGGCTAGACCTGGGGAAAACCACACTGGAGAGTGGATGCAACCTGGAGAAGCCTTGTAGGAAATCCTCCCCAGTCCAACAGTAAACAGCTGTTCTTCTGGCCTCCAAATCTTCCTTCCTTGAAAGGACAGACAGTACTGAGGATTCAGCTCAGTTGAGAGGGCACTCACCTAGCATGCGTGAAGGTTCTTGTTGTGTTTTATTTAAAAAAAAAAAAAAAAAAAAAAAAAAAAAAAAAAAGGAAGGAGAGGAGGAGGAGGAGGAGGAGGAGGAGGAGGAGGAGGAGACGCTGGGCATGAGCATATGGAGAGGGGGGAAGTGAATGGGGAGAGAAGGGACAGACAGGGAAGAGAAAAGAAGAAGAGAGAGGAAGGGGCAAGCAGCCCCTTTTATAGTGAGTCAGGCACACCTGGCTGCTGCCAGGTAACTGTGGGGCGGAGTCTAGAAGAAATGCCAACAGTCCTTGGCACCAGATAAACTGAGCATGACTGTACAGACCTTTATTCCCAGCAGGTAGAGACAGGTGTACCTGGAGTTAAAGACTATCCTTGGCTACATAGTTCAAGGACAACCTGAGCTACATAAGAACTAGTCTCAACACACACACACACACAGGTATAAGCCCTAGGCCCAGAAAACCACGTGTTTCCACTTCCATGCTTAAAGGGCCTCAACGGGTAGCCTTGAGACAGGGAGAAGTCCTGAGCACACAGTGGGCTCTGGGGTGGTTACAGGAGGCTTTCAGAGCAGACGTGGCAGAAGCTGAAGTGAAGAGGGGGCTCCTAGAGAATGTAGCTCGGAGGCAAACAGCTCCAAAATTTCTGGGAGCCGAGGAACGCAAGGAGAGGAGATGCTTTGCCTCTGAGGCTGCCAAGAGAAAGCAGCCAGCCTACAGACTTTGGTACAGTGGGATCAGGTAACCCCGGGACCATGGACAAGAAGAGGGAGGGAGGGAGGGAGGGAGGGATATGTGATTCTTTAAGCTGCTTGGCTGGTGGCAATTTGTGGCCGTGACCAAAGAAGAGAGATGGGGCCAAGTCCATGTGTCAAAGCACATAAGAGCAGATTCCAGCAGCATAGTGCTAGAAGGTGACTCAGTTTCTTGATCTGCAACGTGGGTATAGTAGCTTAACTCCATAAGTGAGTTTATAATACTATGTGTGCTGGGGGTGGGATGAGGGGGTTAACTAACCTCAGTTGTCAATCATTCTCCCCCTTATTTTCTGAAACACGGCGTCTCACTTTTACCTGGAACTCACTCATTCAGCTAGACTTCCTGGCCAGGCCTTCCTGGGACCCACACATCTCTGAGTCCCCAGCCACTAGGAATACAGGCACATGCCAGCATGATATTTTTTTTTTTCACATGGCTTCTGGTGTCTTCGCTTCGGACTTTGTGCTTATGTGGCAAATGTTTTACCTACTGAGCCATCTCCCAAGCCCACAAACCACTGTTTTGAAAACATTGAAGCTAGCTCACTAACATGGCACCCTGGCCAAGGGAGGGGGTGGGTGGCTCAAACATAACCCTTCTGCCTCAGACTCCCAAGTGCTAGGATTACAGGCTTGAACCGCCACAAAAAACCTACTGGTGGTTGTCTCTGAGAGTGTTTATCGGATGCCAGAGAGCCAATGCTAGCCAGCTAAGGCCACACTGTACCTGATACCATTTTCATCTCCTTCATGATGCCAAGCTGACAAGGGAAAACAGCCTTAGGGGCATCTGCTTAGCTCTACAAAGAAGGTATTTCTCTTAAAAATAAGATTTCCTCCCCCCCAGAATCACATGTGTCTGGAAGATTCCTATGTAACTATTAAAGGTGAGAGGGGGGAGAGCCTTTGTGTTTCTCCCAGCTGGAGGAAACAGGATGCAGAGAGACACCTGTGGTAGAGGCCTGTCTGCGTTGTGTGTGTCTGGGTAATTGTGAGAGGCGGCCTTGAGTACAGAGGGTCTGTGTCATCACATCTTCAAGATCTCCAGGTGTTCTGGTTTCTTTCCTGTTGCTGTGACAACCAGCACAATGCAAAACAACTTGGGGAGGAAGGGAGTTCTTTGGATGAGGCTTCCTGTCATAGTTCATCACTGAGGGAAGTCAGGGCAGGGAACTCAAGCAGGAACTTCAGATAGACGATAGAGCAGTGGTTCTCAAACTGTGGGTCCTGACACTCTGCGATCAGAGATTCTGTAAGTCAGATATTTATATTACAATTCATAACTGTAGCAAAATTAGAGTTGTAAAGTAGCAATGAAATAGCTTTATGGTTGGGGGGGGGTCACCGTAGCATGAGAAACTGCACTAAGAACAACTGCTAGAGAGGAACACTGCTTACTGGCTCATGTGCCCATGCTTAGCTAGTTTGCTGTTATACCCCAGGACTATCTGCATAGGGAATGCTGCCTCCCACAGTGGGCTGGGCCCCCGCTATGTCTACTGCCAATGGAGACAGTCCCTCAAAGACATAGGCCCAGACCAACTAGACAAAGACAGCTAATGCTAATGGTAATGGACCCTAGACTTCTGGGACAGTGGTAACTAGGATTCTCTCGGGCACAGCCTCTGGACCACAGACTTAGACATGAGTGCTTCTAGGTTTCTATACGCTAGACACCTTGTTGATCTCACCCCAGCCAGATCCTATGCAGACACAAATAAATAGAAGAGTCAGTGTCTCCTAAGGGATTGGGTATAGTAGCACTAAGTTCTACTTCACAGTATTTGCTCATTCCCAGGAATTTCCTCGTGACTGTTAGTGTATTATTCACTCTTCTTATTGCTGTGACAAGGGCAGGAAGCAGAGAAGAGATAAACGCTGGTGCCCGACTCACTGTCTCCTTTTTATTCAGTCTAGCAACCCAGCCCGTGGGATGGTGCTGCCCACATTCAGGGTGGGACCTCTCTCTTCAGCTCTATGGACATACCCTCAAAGATGTGCCAAGAAATGTCTCTCCTAAGTGATTCTAAATCCAGGGGCCTGAATGATGATGGCTCAGTGGTTAAATCGCACTTGCTGATCTTTTAAGGGGCCCATATTGGGCAGTTCGTAATCATCGTTGACTCCAGGGGTCCTGATGTCCCATTCTAGCCTCCGCAGGACACAAACAGGCACACACACACACACACACACACACACACACACATCGGTTGCAGACTGCAGGGCTCTTGCTAGTTTGGCTGGCTGTGGTTACCTTCTGGCACACTGTCCCTCCATCCAGCCCTGTCCTTCATATCCTCTGACCCTGAAGGATGCAGGATGAAGGATGCAGGATGCAGGCAGCAGGAAGCCAAATGCATGAGTCCACACCCAATTCCAGCTCTCCCCGGTCCCTCCATCCCCCAAATGTCTTCATTTCACATGGAAGTCATCACAGCAGTCACTCACTCAGGCCAGATAAGATTACATGAGACAATGTCTGGGCCCTGTGCATACACAGGTCAGGCTCATAAATAAGGACGATGAAATGTCACCCAACAGTGTCACCATAAAGAATGCTATTTGTTTTGCCCAGCTAGGAGGTTTCTCGGGATATAGAACCCAAGTGTAAACTTCATGTGGGATTTGTGGGATGGGGAACAGAAAAATCAAGTTAATGAACAAAATAGTTGACTTTGAAAGGATGACGAGAAAATGACTGCATCTGGGTAGAGCTGAGCTCTCTTCAATCCAGGTTCTCCATGTACAAACAGGCCTACCTGAGTTGTATTGAGTGAAGATCGCAGTGGAGTTCTGAGTAACCGAGGGGCAGCTCTGAAGTGGGCAGTTTCAGTGGAGGGGGTTAGACACATTCAGTCAATGACCTGTTTTACAAGTCTTCAGCTGTCTGGATGTATCTTGAATGTGTTGATGTCTTCTCTCCAGTTTTACCCCTGAGCCCAGAGAGTGTTTGGGCTCCCTAGGGGAGGGACCACAAGTAGGGATGGGAGGGACAAGCTCACGAGCCACCTTAGCATATGGAGAGGTTGCATACACAGAGACCTAAGAGAAACCCAAGGCTTGAGCTGATAACAGAAAGCCTTGGGAAGGGACCCTGCTGAGAAGGAGAGAATCTGGGAGGTAGCTTCCAGCCAGCGAGACACTGTGGTAAAGGACCCCATCTTACCTCCCCCACAGTGATTCAGACAGGAGTTTTTCCAATTTCATTTGTGCTTTGGATTACAGTGACTGCCAGGATGGGAATGGCCAGCAAGGAGCCTAGAGCAGACCTGGCTGGACCCCTTAAGACTGGAGTAAGGAAACAAAGGACATACACTCAGCCCGGGATGGTAAAACTGGAGATGGGAAAATATTAGCAGATTCAAGATACATCCAGGCAGCTGAGGACTTGAAAAGAATCTTAAGAAGGACCTGGGCAATGGGACTGTAGATTGCGATGGTTTGCTCTGAACAAAGCTAATCCTATGCCTGCATCAAGAATTACCATTTCTAATACACGAACCACACTGGTGGGAGGCGGTGATTTCAGCCTGCACTTAAACTGCAAGGAATGCTTCCCAAAGCCAGGGTGCCTGGTGAAGATAAGAAAACAGGGCATACTGTAAAGAAAAAGGGAGTAGGGAGAGGCACACAGAAAAAAACCTGCACAAACCTTAGTCTTCTTCCTCTTCTAAAATACTCTAGAATTCCTGACTTGATCTTGGCAGTGACAACTGTCTCTCCCAACTTGTTAGGGACCATCTATTACTCCCCTAGCTCTTGTCCATCATCATCCAATCTCTTTGTCTATCATCATCCAATTCCTTGTCTATCATCACCCAACCTCCTTGTCCATCATCACCCAATCTCCTTGTCCATCATCATCCAACTTCCTTGTCTATCATCACCCAACCTCCTTGTTCATCATCACCCGTTCCCTTGGTCCATCATCATCCAACCTCCCTGTTTATCCATCATCCAATTTCTTTGACTCCATCATCATCCAATCTCCTTGTCCATCATCATCCAGTCTCCTTGTCCATCATCACCCAACCTCCTTTCCATCATCATCCAACTCCTTCTCCATCATCATTCAAACTCTCTGTTTATCCATCATCTAATCTCTTTGTCTCCATCATCACCCAATCTTTTTGCCTGTCATCATCCAACCCCCTCTGCCCCACCTTCACATGACACTAACATGCCACTTCTTCCTACCTACAGAGCACAGACATCACTGACCTGGCTCCCTAGGGGACTCTTGTGTAGCCTATTCCTCCCTACATTTTCCTACCCATCCAGTAGCTGAAGGGAACCTGCAGAAGCTGGTCAATGAGCACAGTCCCCTCTGCTTCCTCCAGAGAGACCATTTGATTGGGCTCTTCCAATGACCATATGGGTCAGAAATGCTTGGTGACAGGTTCCCAACACTCCACCCATCAGATCATACTGGCTTCCTTGCAGTGATGGTGACAGTCTAACTGCCAGCCAGCATGGCCCTGTTACCTTTTCCTCTGCTGGAAGCTCTCATGGCTCCATGACCTCCTTCAGAACCTACTCAGCTGACCAATTGCTCCCCTGTGTCATGTGTTGTACAATGGTTCTGCACATCTGCACAGAGCCTGATGGACCTTCCTACATAGCACTTTCTACCACCTAGCATCCATCCGCACACTTGCATGCTTGTGTCAGCATCTTCTGCTTCCCTCAGGACCACATCATTTCCATGTTGCAAGAACTGGAGTGATCCTCTGTGTCTGTGATAGGACATGATACATAGCACCCATCCAACTGAAAGGGTATATAGCCTGGAGTACCTGAGGATATGCGGATATCTATCCAGGAAGCTGCACGTAGTGTCAAAGAAGCACACAGGCATAGAGGCAGCCATGACCATGCCCCTACCTCTCCCACCACTCAACCTTCCACTCCATCCCCAGTCCACTAATATTAGAGCATCAAAACTCTAGGACAACAAAATTGACTTTCTACTAGAAAGTAGAGCTTTCTCTAGTAGAGCTGCCTGAATGTTGGGCAAGAAGCTCCTGGGATAAAATTTTCATGTGATATCACTCATGCTAGGATAGGATTTCTAGTGATGTAGCTTCCTGAGACTCATCCATGCTCCTTTCAATAACCCCAATAAACTCATTCATCATTGTATCCAAAGGTAAAGTCACATAGTAGTAGGACTTCATCATTAGATTAAGAAACAAGAGCAGGTCTGTCACGGTAAGAAGTTCAGAATCTGTTCATCAAATCCTGGCTTCTTGACCAAGTGCCTTCAGGCATAAATGTCACCTGCCTGCACTCTGCATTTTTGTTCATAATTCTGAGCTAAGGAAACCTAGGCCAGTACAGGCTGGTGAAAGAAGGGGACAAGGGGTGACCATGGGAAGTAGCTGCAGACACACAGACAGGACAAAGCTGGCCCAAGGCCACAGATCTTGGGTTGGTTGGTTGTTGCAGTGGCTTTGCTATTGAGTGTCAATTGAATCTATTTCTAAGAATGTTGACAAAGTGATTTAATTATCTCTGTATGGTTGCAAGCAGATAACATGGGGTTCAATCAAATGCTAAATCAGGTCTCAGATAGAAGGTGACAGAGTACAAGATTCCATCGGAGTCACCACTGCCACCAATAGTGCCAAGGAAAGGGTATGACTCATAGACTCTTATGCTCAGGTACTCAGCCTGCTCTAGGCAGGTCCAACTTGTGTGCCTCTCCGTCTACAAAGTCCTTCCATGAGTGCATTAGAAGTGTGAACTTCAGAACTTCCGTTTACAGTGCCAACTTCCTTCAGGACACATAAACAGCATGCAGACCCAGTGCACTCATGCACAGATCCTTGGGGTTGATCCCTTGTCATCTGCTAGTAAAGCCAGAGCCAATGGTTCTCTCCCCATGTAGATGCCTGCCTATTTCTTGTCCTCACCATATGGGTTATGGCTACCAGGCCTAGGCTGATGCGAGCAGGAGAAAGCCTGCTGTCATCCTACCCTGATTCAGAAAGTTCTTGATCTGTCACCTTGAAGGGCCACAACAGCTGCTGTCATAGGGTGTCCTCTAGAGAGTGAAGAAAGACCTCTTCTATCCCTGTTTTGCGAATCATTAGCATAGCTGGAGTTGAGGCTGGTGCCTGCCTGCTGTGGTTTGAACATAGCATGCCTCTCATGGGCTCATGTGTTTGAACCACTTGGTCCCAAATTGGCGTTGCTATTCTGGAAGGTTGTGGAATCTCATGGGTGTGGAGCCTTGTTGGAGAAAGTGGGTTGCTGGGGACAAGCCTTGAGGTCTGAGACCTTGGCTCCATTTTCCTACTCATTCTCTGCTGCCTGACTGTGGATGTAAAGTGACCAGCAGTCTTACCCCTACTGCCGCCATGCCTTCCCCACAGTGGTTGCCTGTATCTCTTCCTTCATTGTGACCCTATGTAAACTCTTCACCAAGTTGCTTCTTGCTACATATTTGGTTGTATCTATGAGAAAAACAACAGCAACAACTAATTAAACGCCCCTTGGTTTTACCCTCTGCCTTGTCAATACAATGGGTCATAGATGGCCTGTCCCAGGGGCTACAGTGTGTCCAGGTCAAGGTGAAGCCCCACATTCAGAGGATACAAGACTGGTCTGCATTTGGGAAACAGAATTCATGATTGATCAGCAGAAGCTGAAGGTTCCATCTATCTATCCGTCTAGCTACCATTCACTCATCCATCCCTCTACCCTTCTACCCATTAATCCACATCTAATGAGTGGCTAGGGACCTATTGATCTCCTCAGATGAGTAGCTATTTGTAATGGCTATTCCTGGTTGTCAACTTGACTGTATCTGGAATAAACTACCATCCAGAATTGGAGGGCTCACCTGTGATCCGGATCTTGAGGCTGGAAGACACAAGTTTCTGATCTGGATCTTAGCATGGAGATCTTGAGGCATAGTGGCCATGAAAAGCTTAGGCCCAGACAAGGTAGTACAGGCCTTTACTCCCAGGAGACTGAGGCAAGGAGAACTCTGAGCTCAAGGTCAGTCTGGGACAAAGCAAGCCCCAGGTCCAGGCATGGTGATATACACTTTTAATCTGGGCCACACCTTCTGCTGGAGACCTAAATAAGGAGATTGAAGGAAGGAAGATTCGATCTTCTCGCCTGCTTGTATTTACTTGCCAGCACATTTGTTAAAGCCTACTTCTACAGAAGACCAGCTGAAACAACTAGCCTGGTGGGACTGAGCAACATATATATATATATATATATATATATATATATATATATATATATACATATATATACATATATACACATATATATACATATATACACATATACACATATATACACATATATACACATATACACATATATACATATATATATATATAATTTTTCGAGACAGGGTTTCTCTGTATAGTCCTGGCTGTCCTGGAACTCACTCTGTAGACCAGGCTGGCCTCAAACTCAGAAATCCGCCTGCCTCTGCCTCCCGAGTACTGGGATTAAAGGCATGCGCCACCACGCCCGGCACAACTTATATTCTTGACTTCCCATCCACAGCTGACCATCGTCAGGTTAGTTGGACTACAGACTTTAAGTCATCACAATAAAATCCCTTAATATAGAGAGACATTCTGTAAGTTCTGTGACTCTAGAGAACCCTGACTAACACACTATTCCTCATACCACTTCCTCCTGATCCGCGGTCTTCAAGATATTTAATTCTAACAGGTAGCTACTCTGCACCTAACATCTAAACACTAGTGAGTACAAAGGTTCCTTTGCAAAATGCTCACCCGTGGAACCCAGAGGTCGAGATCACACACCTCATGGCGCCATTCTGCCATGGCTGCCACAGAGAACACCTTGGTGTCTGTGCCTTGACTATGTGAAGTCAAACAGAACCTATGGATAGGATTATTATAGGTTCGAGACCTATCTGGGCGACTTTGTGAGATCATATCTGTAGGATCACAGCTCAGTGGAGGAAAGCTTGTATTAGATTCCATGTTCCACGAAAAACAACAACAACAAAACCACCCACCGGTGCCTCTGGGTGGGATCTGTATCTGAAGCTTCTCTGTACCCCTGGAGTGACTTTGATTTTGCTCAGGAAAATTCCTGGAACTTGAGCAGCATTTCCCACGCAACTCCGCTGGAGATCAAGCTGGTTCAGCCACGCGTCACTCGTTCTCACCCCCACCCTCCTGATGGCTTTCCTTCCTGGGACTTTAATTAAAACTAAGCTCCACAAAGACTCTGACTCACATGAGATTAATCTCTTGTAATGCCTTACCAAACTTTATTATTGACTCAGCAAAATCCTTAATTCTTTAAAAACGGTAATAAAAGAAAAGTCAGTTTGCACTTCTCTGTCCCTCACCGAACTGAGACATTTTTTCAAAGGGACTCGTCCACTGAGGTGGGGGGGGCACCCAAGGGTGTCTATATTCAATAAGTGATGGTATCAAAGAGTGGTGACTGCTTATACTTCAGTGCTTATATTCAAAATTTTACCTCCAACTCTTTTCCTACCTTTATGTAAGAAGCAAGTAAAATAAGTCTGTAAATTCTCTTTCCCTCTTATACTTGAACGACAGGCCTAGTTAATTACAGGATGTTCAGAAGGCTGTGGAGTGGGTTACTGAAACAAACTGTGAATGGATGGATGGATGGATGGATGGATGGATGGATGGATGGATGGATATGTGGGTAGATGGATGGATATGTGGGTAGATGGATGAGTGGGAAGATGGATGGGTAGATGTGTAAGTAGGTAGGTAGAATGTATGAATGGATAAATGGATGGATAAATGGATGAATGGGAGGGTGGGAAGTCAGATGAAAATGCTGGTGGATGGGTGGGCTAGGTAACTAGAAAGGTGGCTGAGTAGATAGATGAATGGAGACATAGATGGGTAGATGGGCACATGGTTGGATCGATGGGTGGGTGAGTGGGTCATCCAGGGAACCTGTGAGATGCAGGCATATGAAGCAGGATCATACCTATCATCAAGATGCCCTAAGTACAAAAATAAGGTCAATATTCATTGAAGTCTGGGTTCCGTTTGTCTGTGGAATGGCCTAGGTTGGTCGAGCCTGACTTCCTAACCATCTCACTTGATTCCCACCAAGACTACACCCAAAGGAAGAGGGACAGTACTTCCAAAACAACTTAATGAGAAGTTACAGGAAGCAGAGGTTTTAAGGATGATTGTACAAAAGTCACAGGTGCCCACTACCCCGTAAGCAAACCTCATAACCATTCAGGACCAAGTGCCCAGTGGGCAAGACTTGCTTAAATCAAAGAATGCTGAACATAATCTTTCGAAGGGCCAGAGATGGCCATTTCAATGTCACTTCTCTGCAAGCCAGATGGACTCAGCATTTCTGTCAGCTCAGTGAGCCCCAGAACACACGTGTAATGCCCTCTCACCATCCCTCTGACCCATGCTCTGGGAGTTACAGTCAAGCATCCTAGACTCATATCTAGAAGGTACCACATTCAAAAGTCTTTGTCCAAACAGTGTGTAAGGGACTGCAACATAAAAAAAAAAGTCCAGAAAACAGAGACATTGGGGTACCAAGGCACCTGAAGAACTAAAAGGAATCAGGAGAGCGTTTCCCCCTAAATTTATAACAATTTAGTCAATTAGGAATTGTTTTAAATTATTGGGCTCCCCAGGCTCCACAGATCTCACGGAGGTTCTGGTAATAACGCTCCAGACCACAGTCACCTCGCTTCCATAGATCAGCAGGCATATTTATTTAAACAATTTAGGATAATTGAAAGCGATTTTCCTTTTTCCTTGAAAATTACTGGCGCGGTGACAAGTTAATTGAGAAAAGACATGCACACTCACACACAATTACATGACAGCGGGTGAATACTGGGACACTCACCATCCATCATCAAGAGGAAACTGAAATGTGCATTTCCTGTTTTCTCTGATACAAGGCAAAGTGGTGGGATTCTCCACTACACATCCACATTGTGTGCTCAGCAAACCCAGCTAACTGTAGGGGTAATGGTTTTCAGGACTACTAGATATTCTCCCAGAATTCCTTTCTCCTCTTTACCATAAACTTCTACACTATGCTTTCCACTAAAACCACACCACACTCAGGTATCTCAAGACCTCAGACAGTCCCTTCAAGTTGCCCAACAAAGATGGGCTCTTAGCTTCTGATATTTAAAGCCTGAGCTCTGTTCTTGGGAGATGGCTCAACGAGCCAAGTGCTAGCTACTAAAGCCTGAGGACCTGAGATGGGATTCCCCACCACCCACAGAAGAACTAGACGTGTGGGGGTGGGGTGGGGTGAGGTCTACAACCCCAGAAGTTCAGTGGTGCAAAACCAGGCAGTCTAGCCACACCCAGTCTAGCCACATGGGTGAGTTCCAGCTTCAGTGAGTGATCCTATCTCAAAACATAAGGTGGAGCTGGACACAGTGGTGCATGCTTTGAATGTCAAGTACTCTGGAAACAGAGGCAGGTAGCTCTCTGTGAGCTTGGAGCCAGTCTATTCTACATAGCGAATTCCAGGCCTGCCAGGGATACATAATGAGACACTGTCTCAAAAACTTAAGTGTATACATAGGTAAGGTAGAGATAGAGGAAGATACCAGACGGTGACCTCTGACCTCCATACATACTGAAGCACACATACACAAACCAGCAAATATCGAGGTTCCTGTGGGTGATGGGAATATCATCTCAGGTCCTTTTGTCATTTCCCTGGGGTCTCCTCTTCGTGGCTCTAAGTCATGCCAGCGATGTTGTAGCTGTGTGGAATTATAGGAGGATGTCCCTCTGTGTTGTATTTCCCAAGCAATACACTATTTATGTACATTTGCATTATACTTGAGATTATAGGCATCGGGAGAGGGTGTAAAGTACTCAGGAGGAAGTGTGTAGAGTATATGTAAACTCCATGAGATTTTATAGGACAAATTAGAGTGTTGTAGATATTATTACCACGGTGGCATCTGGAACCAATCTGCCTGGACACATGGGGACAATGAGGATAAGTGAAATAAAATGGCAGGAAGCAAATGCCATAAAGAGCTGCTGAGAGAGGGGGTCTTAGCCGCTTAGCCACCTCCCGAGGAAGTCTCTCTCTCTCTCTCTCTCTCTCTCTCTCACACACACACACACACACACACACACACACACACA
>NC_034612.1:18365953-18413311 GCF_900095145.1 Mus pahari
GGCAAAGAAACAATTGATACATCAGGGACTCGGAGAGACCTAGGTATTGTGACCTCGGGAAGACAGGAATGCAGAGTCCCAGGAACCAGACTCTGATGGAATCATGGCATCTGGATGAAGGCCCACACAGTAGAGTGGGATCCGAACTGGGGAGTCAGGGCTGGGTCAGAGCAGAGGCAAAGGATGAGTGGGTGGGTGGGTGGGTAAGTGAATGGGTAGGTAGGTGAATGGGTGAGTGGGAGGGTGTATAAATGGTTAAATGGGTGGGCGTATGAGTGGGTGAATGGATGAAGTAGGTGGGTGTATGAATGGGTGAATGTGTAGGTGTATGAATGAGTGAATGGGTGAATGGGTGGGTGTATGAATGAGTGACTGGGTAAGTGTATGAATGGGAGGATGTATGGGTGGGTAAATGGGTGGATACATGGGTAGATATCTACAGGCAGCCATATCTAAAGGCCACAAAGAGAAAAGGGACGTACCAGGAGGCTTTGCATTCCCGTAATCAGATCTTAGGCACCTCCCAAGTGACAAAGAAGGGACAGAAAATTCTCCAAGAGTAAGCTTATGGATAAAATGCTTCTATGTTTGATTAAATTGTCCGAAAAAGCCACAGCCAGAAGGAAATGAAAAGACACGAGACAAGATTCTGCCTTCTGGGCCCTGTGGTCTAGACAAATACTTAAGAGGTACCCAGTCCGTCATCCAGAGCCTTCCTGTAGGATCTTGTGTGTATGTGAGGGTGTGTACACATGTTTGTGTTGGGAGTGGACATGGGTGACATACATGTGAATGCCAGAGGACAGCATCAGCTGTCACTGTTCAGACCCTTGCCACTTTGCTTTATTTTTTTTTTTTGAAGAGATATTTTTATTATGTAGATGTATGTGGAAATGTACAGATGATTGTGACTTTGGAGTCTAAATGAGGGCATCAAACTCCTCCTCCCGAAGCTAGAGTTACAGGCGTTTGTGAGTAGTCTAGTGTAGGTGCTGGGAATCAAACTCAAGTCCCACACAAAATCAGCATACACTCCTAACCACTAAGCCATCATCTCTCCGGTTCCCCCCAACCCCCACCACACCTTGTTTTTTGAAGCAGGGTCTCTCACTGTCCTGTAGCTCAATGATTAGGCTACACCCGCTCGCCAGCAAGCCCCAGAGACCCCCCCGTCTCTTCCTTCTTAGTGCTTGGATTATTAGCCCATGACACCATGTCTAGCTTTATTTTATTATTATTACACTTTTGCTTGTGTAGCCAGCCCCTTCCAATGAAACCGTCTCCCCATGCTCTCCTAGTGTATCTTCTAAATACTGAGCAGAAGTGGGATTGGGATCCTTGACTGTTCTCACCCTCGTGGTGCTCTGACCTGAAGTATTCTTCTATAGCAAGAACGTCTGCAGAGAAACAATATCCCAAACTTGGAAACATTGCCACGTGTGACTCCTGTCCTTTCAAGGTCATTTTAAGGACTGTCTGTCTCTGAGAATCACTTGAGGTTCTAACATACTTGTTCATTACTGGACTCGCTCCCCCCTGCTCCACAGTGTAGTCCCAGACTCCCTTCCCCTCCACAGTGCAGCCATAGGCTCCCTTCCTCCCCATGGTGCAAACACAGACTCGCTTCCTCCCACAGGCTTGCTATCCCACCCCGTGGTGCAGTCACAGACTCACTTCCCCAGGTCCCACACTGCAGCCATAGACCACAGACTCCCTACCCCTACCTAAGGTGCAACCACAAAGCCCCCCTCAATGGTGCAGTCATAGACAGCCCCCCACACTTGCAGCCACAGACTTGCTTCCCCCCACGGACTAGCTTGTCATGGGGGCTTGTGGCCCCACAGAGAGACTAGAAATCAGGCAAGCCCCCAGTACACTGAAGATAAGAATTTGTTCTTGTGGAAGGGAACTACTCAGAGAGACTTTCAAACTTCTCCTGGAGGGGAGTAGACTCTTGTGGTGAGAACCAATCAGATTCCCTTTCCTTGTCTAGATTATCCAATAGCTTGTGATAGTCTTAAACAAATCAATTCTAAGGAAGAAAAGGGAGTTAATGAATCACCTTCCAAACATATAAAAGTTTTATCTCTGCCAGAAGCTCTTACGGGAATTTGCTTTTTCTGTCTTCTTATTCTTTAAGTTGGCAAAGGGTTTCCTGAAACTCTAGGGGACGTCACCATGACAACATCACTATGGGATGTTGAGGGGCGTGCCCATAACCTCACAAGTGCTATCGGATACTCCACTGAGCTGCATATTTAATATCAAACATGAACAAATATTTAATTAAATAAACACAATTAAATAAACCAGAAATTAGTTTATACTTATTATTAATATAATGATATAGTAATTGATATTTAAATAAATATAGTTATATAGGTGTTAGATATTAAATATGTAGTTCATCACAGGCCCTTTGGGTGTATATCACCATGTTCTCTCATTTAAGTGGGGAATTTAAAGTCACTAAAGCATATATTTATAAAGGCATAGTATTTATTTCACGTCTCCATTGCTGTTTATTTTATCTTGGACAGCGATTCACGATGTAGCCCAGGGTGGCTTGGAACTAATAATGATCCTCCTGTATGGAACTTCTCTGCTTTTGAAAAGGAGACTCTGACTTGGCAAGTGAAGACCTGGATCCAGACCAGAGCAGCAGATTGTAATGGTGGTGGCTGGGGCAGCTGCTGTCAGACACACACACACACACACACACACACACCCTGGGTCCCCTCAGTGCCTGCCCTCTGCCTCCAGCTGTTTGCCATGTCTACTGTTTCTTCTGTCTTCTCTCAGGTGGTAGCTGGAAGTAGAAGTAGCTCTAGACTCCAAATATGAACAAGAAGGGAGCTGGAAAGAGGCTACCTGCCCTCCAGACTCTGTTCTGCCTACCCCCCCTGCACCCCCTAAATTCCCAGCCTGGCTAGGGCTCTCCAGTGACCTGAAGGCTTATGATTTTAATTCTTTGTCTGAGCCAGATGGTAAAGTCTATAGACTCAAGACCAGGATTGAATGGACCCATCTGCCACAGGCTCCTTCCACTGGGTATAGTGAGAGACCCGAGGTGGCAAAGCCCTGAAGGCAGAGAGAGGAACGTGGTCTCAGGAGATGGGTAGTGGTTGTGGAAGGGGAGGGGAGGGGTCCAGTCACTCTTCCAGGGATGATGCTGGTTATGGGAGAGGACTTAGCTCTGAACACCACACATCACCTGGCCAGCACTCAGACATGTTCTCGTATATGCAGAAATCTGCCGAGCAGGAGGAAGACCTCAACATTATAAAGATGATCTCTAATCAAGACACATCTATCCGACCAAACGTGACCCTGTATTTAAAGGGATAAAATTCTGCCCTGTACAGGAGTGAGGATGGTGAACTAGACCCAGAAGACAAGTACTGGATCCCCCACTTGCTCACCTCCAGGAGAGTCCCAGTGAGGGCTAATCCATGCCGACGTGAAACTGAATGATGGGCTGAGGAGGTAGCTCAGAGTAGCAAACAGAAAGCCCTGAGTGTGATCTCCTGTAGAAACTGGGTGTGATGGGACACACCTGTGATCACAGTACTCAGGGAGTGGAGGCAGGAGGATAAGAAATTCAAAGTCCTCTTCAGCTACGTGGTGAATTCCAGCCAGCCTGGGACTATATAGATCCTGCTTGAGAGAAGGGGAGGGGGCGATAGAGTGGGGGGAGGGGGGAGGGGGAGAGGGAGAAGGAAAGGGAGGGAGAGAGGGGGGAGGGAGAGAGAGAGAAAGAGAGAGAGAGAGAGAGAGAGAAAAACAGAGACAGACAGACAAAAGACACAGAGAGAGATGATGGGAGGGACAGAGGAAGGAGAGAGGAGGAAACAGGGAAGGCTAATCCAGTGGTTACTGGTTTTTTTCTGTTCTGCAAGAAGAAAACAGCCCCAAGCTGGACATGGTTTTGGTTACCCAGTACTATGGCTACACCTAAAGCCCCAAATACACACGTAGAGACAATCATGGAAATTCTATGAGTTGGGGAGCCATGACTAAATAAAACTTAAAAAACACACATGTCCTGAGAAGTCACTTTGTCCTGTGCCAGAAGCATCCTGGTTGTTTGTCACTCGCTGGATTCCCAGGGTGACTGTCCTGGCACCTCCACTGCTCACCCACCACCCGCCTGTACCCTTCACCTCCCAGCCTTCCTCTGTGTGTAGCAAAGTCAGGATCCTCTCCTAGTGAGGGTCACTCCCTCCTTCAGCCCTCTGGAGCCTTCCCTTCAGAGGTTGCTATTCCTCCACAGATGCCTGGTCCTACAGCTGCACTCAGAGTGTGGTATAAAGAGAAGTACAAGGAACGTGGCGGTGGCTATGAAAACAAACGTAAGTCAAAGTGAAACGCCATGGGAAAAGGGAAGAAAGCCTTCTTAGAGTCTGTGATCCAATTTGTCTTTTATGAGTGTCAAACGTGTCTAAAAGTTTAGCATCAAAAGGAGCTAAACATGCAGCCTCAGATAGCTGCATACCCCCACCTGTCATCATTTCAAAATTAATGTAGTCCGTGGGACGCTGGGATGATGTGACTAGGGCATCCTGTGGTTGTCTATCCCCTTCTAATTCGCTACTTTCTGCAGAGGGCTCGCCGCTCAAAGGTTGCCAATTCAGTTTGTTCCGACTACGTGTTTGTCATTTCAAATACCAGCTATATGCCAATGACTCAAAAATTCAGAGTCTCCAGCCAAAATCCTGCCACAGAGCTCCGGACCCTTGGATCCTGCTGCCTACTCAACAGCTCCACTTGATGTCTGCTGGCTCCCAAAAAGCCGGCCGCGTGAGTCTGCCCACCTCCACTGTGCCACCTTGCATCCAGACCAGGAATCTGGGACATGGGCTGGTTGTATCCTTCCCTTTTACTCTCAGCGGTCATCGAGTGTAAAGCCACCTCCATCCACTCTCTCCACAGAGGCTCAAGTCACTCCTTTGTGGTTCCTTCGAGGGTGTGTGACACTATCTGGCGTCTCCAGAGTGGTTCATCTTTATTTGGTTCCTCCAATTGCAAACATGATCATGGCCTTACCAGAAAGCTTCACAGGTTCTTGGCTCCCATCATTTGGTGTCAACCTGGGCCTCAACAGCCTGTCACCTTGATCACATCAGCCCTCTTTGTAGACGACCGCATTTTTTTCAAGGGCACCAACTCCCTTCCTGCCTCCAATCTCGGTCAAACATAATTCCTCTATCCAACAGGACATTTGTCCATCTTCAATTTGCATAACTGCCTTCTCTCCCTCAAAATTCAGCTTAGGGCTGGAGAGATAGCTCAACCAGTGAAGTCCCTTGCCATTCAAGCAAGAGGATCTGAATTAGACCCCTAGAACTCACGTAAGAATCCAGGTGTGGTAGTGCACGCCTGTAATCCCAATATTAGGGAGGCAGATGCAGGTGGATCCCTAGGGCTCACTGGCCAGTCACTCTAGCCTAATCAGTGAGTTCCAGATACATACGACCCTGTCTCAAAACCCAAGGTGGATTGCACACAAGTCACGGTCCTCCTCCTCCTCAGAGGCTGACCTCAAGCCTCCACACACAGGCACACACATGTGCATGAACGCGCCTGCAAGGCACCCACACACACACCCATGCACGTGTGAAAGCAAATCCACACCACAGCTCAACAGACTTAAGTCGAATTCACCCAGGAAAGGGGTTGTTTCTCCTAGGCCTAGAGCAGCTTCCTCATAATCTCTTAAAGAAACAGTGCCTTCTCCTTAGTGAACTAAAGTCAATTATTAATGCGGTGCAGTATTTTGTTTGTTTGTTTGTTTTGGTTATGGTTTGTGTATATGTGGGTTTTTTTTGTTTGTTTGTTTGGAGCATATTTCTAACTCTAGAATAGTCTGAGGAAGAATGCCTGTCTCACTACTCTGCATTTGTAGGCCATCCAAGGTGCTTGCCAATCAATGTTCATAACGTGGATTTGTTTTGTCGGTGAGCACAGGCATGGGTAGAATGTCTTGCAGGTGGCGCCAAGTCCTCTAATAACAGAGATGAAATTTAATTTACTTGGCAGCTTTCATGCTTGTTTTAAAGCCATTGCAACCTAAATATTTTCTAGAAGAACCCAGCATTAGAAGTACTGGGATTTCCGTGCTTATTAATTATTCTCTCCCAGAGGACATTTCGGGACCCTCAGAGCAACGTTCCATGATGACCCAGCTTGAAAAACACTGGGGGTGATCCAGCAAACTCACAGGCACAATGAAAACCGACAAAACCATGCACACCTGAACTCCTTCACACCACAGGCTGCCTGCACTCCTTAGCTACTGAGCTACGTCAGCACATGTGGCCACCAAGCATCTCCAAATTCTCAACAGAAATGGGAATTAATGCTGGAGCGATGGATAGTTCAGAGGTTAAGAGCATGCACTGCTCTTGCAGAGGACTTGAGCTCAGTTCCCAACACCCACACCGGAAGGTTCTCAACATCCTGTCATACCAGCTTTGGGGGATCCAGTACCCTCTTCTGGCCTGCACGCACCTGCATATAACCACACCTGAGTATAATTTTCAAAAATAAGACAAAACTTCTAAAAATCCTGTAGACCAGTGCAGCCATCACAAGGGAGGAGTTGGTTGTCAGAGCTCTGCTCCAAGGACAGAGGCACTCAGATGCTGATCCAAGCTCTCAGGATCTGTGGGAGGTGAACAAGCCAGTCCTCTGCTCAGTGTTTCCCCACGGAGAGGTCTTATGATTTCTTGCCCATCAAATGAGGCAGCAAGGAACATCCCATTTATAGCCACACATCATAATCCCATTATCTTCACCTGCCCCACATCTCCGAGTCTATCTTGCAAAGAGAATCAGAGACTGTCAATCCTGGATGTCTGTCACCATGGTTACTGATACATATCACAACAATTAAACCTCGGAGCAAAGTCCCTTTCAGAACCTGACCCACTGTGAGAACCAAGCTGATCCACTCCCCCTCCCCCAGGCTCCTAAGAGGTGTTTGTGAAGCTGGTGTGGCTGCTGGCTATAACACACCCACCCTGTGGAGTATCCAGGGCTCCCCCTTTCCCTGTCAGCCTTGAAATCGTGATGAAATCTTTTGACTTGAGTTTTGATCAATAAAATAAAGGAAAGTGATGTGAGTTGCCTCCATATTGGTTTTTTGATACCACCTGTCTTGGGGCTGGAGCCATAGTTTGGTGGTTAAGAGTTCTTATTGATCTTGCAGCGAAGGCAGAATCGATCCCCAGCTCCCACGGGATAGTTCACAACCATCTATAACCCCAGACTCGGGAGATCTGATGCCCTCTTCTGGCCCCTGTGGGCCCAAGGATATGGTTGTGATGCTCTGACATACATATAAGCAAAATACTCACGTGTATAAACTAAAATAAGTATTAAACATTTTTTAAATCTATCTTTGCATCACCCACTCTTACCATTCATGTTAACATTGGAAGATGTAGAGGACAGGAGCCTTAGATCAGGCCACAGCGGGGACCTCCTCTCAGGAAAGCCTCCTACTAGGGACTCACAGGAAGAAGTCCATGTACCTAAGAGATTAACATCTGATGGGTAAAAGAGTTAATATTGTAGGGCTTGTCCTCCCAACTCAGCCATTTCCATACTGATGGTTACACCAAAATACATATATATATATATAAAAAAAAAATAACAAGCCCAGTGGCGGTCTATATTGTCAAATTGATAGGACCTAGGGTCACCATAAAAAGCAGCCCGGAGGCATGTCTGAGGAGTTTCTAGATTAGGTTAAATGGGGTCAAAAAAATCTATCCTGGATAATGGCCACACCCTCCCACGGGCTGGGGTCCTGGACAGAATAAAAAGGAGACAGTGAGCTGAGCACCAGCATCCATCTCTCTCTGCTTCCTGACCGTGGATGCAGTGTGACCAGCTGCCTCGTGTACCTGCCGCCACGACTTCACAACAGTGGTGGGCCTTACACTCAAAGCGCGTAAGCTAAACTAAACCCTCCCTACCTTCCTTCAGTTGCTTTTGACAGGCACTTTGTCATAGAAATGAGGAAAGCAAAAGATCAGGGCTTGATGGATGGCCCTTTGGTTAAGAGTACTTACTGCTCTTGGGGAGAATCCAAATTCAGTTCCCAGCACTCACGGGAGGCACACAACCAATCGTAGCTCTAGCCGCAGGGGGATCTGCTGCCCTCTTCTGGCCTCTGCATGCAACTGTACTCACATGCATGCCACACACCCATCAAGATAATAAAAATCAATCATTTTTTAAAGATTTATTTATTTATTGTATGTATATGAGTACAGTGTAGCTGTATAGATGGCTGTGAATCTTCATGTGGTTGTTGGGAATTGAATTTTAGGACCTCTGCTCACTCTGGTCAACCCCGCTTACTCTGGTCAACTCTGCTCGCTCAGGCCCAAAGATTTCTTTATTATTATATATAAGTACACTGTAGCTCTCTTCAGATGTGCCAGAAGAGGGAGTCAGATCTCATTACAGGGTGGTTGTGAGCCACCATGTGGTTGCTGGGATTTGAACTCAGAACCTTCAGAAGAGCCAGCCACAAATCATCTTTTATAAAAGAGAAATAGCTGATATAGCAAATAAATAAATATATATGGTCCCAAACAAATAGTCATATTATACACTGAAAAATCTGAAACAATGTTCACAGAGTTTTAATAATTATATCTCATTAATGAACTATAAACAGATTTTATTTTGCTCTTCATTTTTTTTGCATTTCATAATGATTGCCCCTTATGCTAACAGTAGCTTTTTTAAATGAATCATATTTAATTGATTACTAAAAGTTAGACATCATTAAAAAAACCTAGCAAAGGAAACCCTGCCGAATTGAATCCAGGGCTAACCATCTTGCACTGAGCCTATCAGCTATGATAGTACATTAAAAGATTCTGCTACATAACAGCATGCTCTAAACAGAGGAGTCTGAGTGACAAGCTGAGCGCATTATCCCCAGCCCGTGTACTTAAATGGATGTGACCGTGTCTAGCGCAGTATCTGGGCAGTGAGGGATCCAGGAACTGCTATTTACTGGAAGCTTATGCGCCTTCTTTTCCTTTAATCTGTTAAAAAAAATAAATACCTTTAAAAGAACCAAGAGAAAGACTAAGGCAACCCAAGGCTGGTTGTGAGTGCTCTCTCTACTTTTATCTTCTCTCCCTCCCTCCTCTCCTCCCTCTTTCCCTCCCTTCCTTGCTCCCTCCCTCTCTCTCCCCCTTCTCAACTGTATACGCTCTGCCGCAACACTGAAAAGGAAAACTAAAGCTTCAATCAGGAATAGTCATCATGGGACAGGTATGCAGGAGACAAGAGGAGGCAAGACCCTACTCAGGTTCATCCTCAGCCTCAGATCGACAAACACATCTTGATTTCTGTTCCACGCCTTGGCTATTACCAATAGTTGAATACAGTAGTGCTGTATTCGCCCCTGGACTGAGCCCTTGGGCTGGAACCTGAAGTTACAAGGGGAAAGATATTCATCTAACCCTCCACCAGGTATAGCACCACAGTGGATCAGAGGGCTGCCTGGCTGCACAGCAGTGTTAGTGACATCGTAGAGCTGGGTGGGAGTTCCTGCTCCTCAGAGTCTTCTGTCTCTTTGAAGCTGGCAGCCACACCCCATCCGGCCACCTTGCTGGACTGTCCCCACAGGCCTGCACTCTACAAGCCTCTGTAGATATAACCTACAGGAGTGAACAGCCCTGGGCTTCCACAGAAAGCAAAGTGAATCCCTAACTCTGTCTTTTCTAGTTTGTCTTTCCTCCTTCCATGGATTCTGTCTCCCTTTGTTCCTCTGCTCACTCTTAGCTCCTGAAACTGAGACACCAGGTGTGGTGGTTTGTATGTGCTTGGCTCTGGGAGTGGCACGATTACAAGGCCGGGTGTGGCCATGTTGGAGTGGATAGAGGCTTGTTGGAGTGGGTGTATCACTGTGGTCATGGGCTTTAAGACTCTCATCCTAGCTGCCTGGAAGCCAGTCTTCTCCTAGTTGCCATCAGATGAAGATATAGAACTCTCTGCTCCTCCTGCACCATGCCTGCCTGGATGCTGCCATGCTCCCACCTTGATGATAATGGACTGAACCTCTGAACCTGTAAGCCAGCCCCAATTAAATGCTGTCCTTATAAGACTTGCCTTAGTCATGGTGTTTGTTCACAGCAGTAAAATCCTAACTAATACACCAGGTAGACTTTTTTTTCTCTCATGGTCTACCTCTGTAGAGGACTCTCCACACACACTTACACAACCCAGGGAAAGATGAGTTCCAGCCACCCATTTCTATTCTTTGCTTCCCTTGTTCAAGCTCCAGCAAGTATGCTGGCTGCAATGAGCTCCTGAGATCTTCCCATTCCGTTACAAACCCACTGGACCTTCTTGACCCAAGTACCTGGTCACACTCCTGCTCTCCTGACAGAGCAGGACCAAAACGGAACCTTTCAAGGTGAATACAGCACTACTGTATTCAACTATTGGATTAAAAAAATTTTGTTTACTATATCTCAGACCTGAAATCACTACAGCAGATTTTCTATCAAAAAAAAAAGGAATACCAGCCCAAGTTAGCCTTGATCTTTCTGCCACTTGCCTACTAAGTGTTGGGATTACATAAAGGCTGGCAGGATTAAAGGTGTGTGTGTGTGTGTGTGTGTGTGTTAGTGCTTGTTTGAATAATAATGTCCATCCACATAGGCTCATATATTTGAATGTTTGCTCCCCAGTTGGAAGAATTATTTTTGGGAAGGATTAGGAAGTGTGGCCTTATTGGAGGAAGTGTGTCACTGAGGGTGGGGCTTAGAGGTATCAAAAATCCCAAGCTTTTTTCCAATTAGCTTTTTCTCTGCTTCCTGGTTGTTGTCTCAAGATGTCGGCTCTCAGCTACTCTTCCAGCACCGTGCCTGCCATGCCTGCTGCCATCCTCAATGCCATGTTTCCCCCATGATGGTCATGGGTTCACACTCTGAAACCCTGAGCAAGCCCTCCCTCGATTAAACTCTTTCATCTATAAGTTACCTTGGCCAAGTTGTCTCTTTACAACAGCATACAAGTAAGACTGTGTGTTGGGGGTGGGGCATAGCTTCAAATGCCATGCATATTATTCATGGAGACAGGATCTTTCACTCGCCTGCAGCTTGACAAGTAGGCTAGGCTGACTAGCAGGTGAGCAGCACCCAGCCTCACACTGCCGGATTCTAGGCAGGGGCTCTACCACTGAGCAACGCCCCCAGCCCCTCCCTGGGGGATTCTAGGCAGGGGCTCTACCACTGAGCAACGCCCCCAGCCCCTCCCTGGGGGATTCTAGGCAGGGGCTCTGCTACTGAGCCACACCCCCAGCCCCTCATTGGAGGATTCTAGGCAGGGGCTCTACCACTGAGCCACGCCCCCAGCCCCTCACTGGGGGATTCTAAGTACTCTACTGCTGGGCCATATATCCAGGCCATTAAGATGAGAAAGAAAGAGACTGGCTCTGAATTTCGATTTTTCTGCTCCCGGCTTCTGAGGCTAAGAATATACATATACACCACCAAACCTGATCTGATTTTTACTCTATCTTATGTCAACTTCTAAAACTTGAGAAACTTTAGCACACTCAATGCCTGGCATTTCTTCTGAAATGTCACCTCAGCATCTTTGAGGGTGGGACCTAGAATGTCAACATCTGACTGACCTTCAGCTATAAGCCCCTTTGGCCTATCTCCACCAGACTTAGCTCGCTGTACAAACGCATAGCCTGCTCTACTAGCCTGAGTGGACGGTGGTTTCTTCGAAGCCAAGCTCTGCGAGTGTTTTTGGTTGTAGGACTTTAGGTTTTGAGACACGTGCCTGTCTGGAACATTCCTCCTGCTATAGGCACCTTACAAATGCATAAGATACTTAAACGCTCTGCATCCTTGCTGTGAGCTGCGATAAAAATCATTGTGTTTTCCTTTCCATTGGCTTTCCTCTGACTCCGAAGAATTCGAAGTTCATGGAGCATCTAATACAACCTGCCTTGATTCCCCCACCACCACCCTCTTCAGTCCGGAAAAGCGTGAAAAGAAATTACTGAGGCCCCAGGGGTGCTGCTCTCCCCCTGGATGTCTACCCAAATCCAAACACCACCACCACGGTAGGGTCAAGAAAGACTGAAAAGCAAAATTACTTCAACACACCAGGAAAAGAATTTAAAAAGAGCTGAGCACATCGCAGGCCTTTCTCCCACCGCTGTCTCGTGTTACACACAGACAGGCTACGGAGCTTCACAACGCCCATCTGTTAAGAAATTAACGACATCTGCCTGGTGGGAAAGGTTATGTGTGCGCATGCGCATGCACACATGGGACATGCGTCTCAATGTGTATGTGTATGCACGAATGTATGTGCATGTATTCACATGTCTACATGCATCTATGTGTCTGTGTGTGCATATACATGTATGTGCAGCTACATGTGTGCACTTGAGCTTATGTGTGCAAGTATATGTGTGTGATCATGCAGGTAGAAGCCAGAGTCTAGTTCATCCCTCAGGCATTATCCAAGTTGGTTTTGGAGACCGTGTCTCTCATTGGCCTGGTGTTCACCAGACAGGCTGGGTGGTCAGTGAGCTCCAAGCATCTTCCTGCATCTTTTCCCCTTGGGCTGGGATTACAACTGCATGCCACCACGCCCAGCTTCTTTACATGACCCTAGGGATCAAACTAAAGTCCCCCTGCCTGCAAGGTATACACTCTGTGGTGGGAGCTATTAACCCAGGCCTGTCCCTGCCTTTTTCTTTTTAAGAAACCCCAAACTCTTCTCCATATCAGCTTCACCGGTTTCCACACCCCCATCATCATCCATGATGTCCCATGTGTGTGTGTGTGTGTGTGTGTGTGTGTGTGTGTGTGTGTGTGTGTGTGTGTTTGGCCATCCTAGGAAACAGTAACTTTAGGGTAAGTCAGGTATCAGCTGCGAGTCACAACCTCCCTAGACCAAGCTGGGAAAATGTAGCCACATTCCGCCCCAGCCACAGACAAATGGGGCCATCCGTTGTTCTTAGCCCAGCGCAGCCTCATACCCATGAGGCAATGCAGATTTATTGAGGATTTTGCTCACGCCAAGGCTCAAGTGGCTTTCCTCTCTGCTTGACAGCCTGTGTCTACCATTCCCAGGTAAGGAGAAAAAAAAAAAAATCACATTTGTTTCCAATTATCTTCGAGAAGCTCTCGTACACGCCTTGAGTACGGCGCGTGTGCGGGGCATGGGGGCTGCCTGCCCAGCCATGGCTCAGGGGGAGAAATAGCCTGCAGACTCACAGCCTGCAGAGAAGAGCCTCGAATTCTGTAAGAAGCACAGCACGCTGTAGAGACAGAAGTGGGGGCCCTCATGGGCCGTGAGCTGGAGGCTATGGTCCCACCCCCCGGCTCCATCCAACAGGCACTCCCTGCGGGCTTTATCCTGGCAGAAGGGACTTCACCCAGTGCGAGCACATATACCATAAAGCCTCTGGTGGGAGTAGGAGGAAAGCTCTTGTTCCATCTCCGTTCGTGTGTACCTATGTGTACATGCATGTATGTGTCTGTGTGTGCACGGATGCATGTGTATAGTTGTTCGTGTGAATGTGTAAATGCACACGTGGCCATGCATGTAGCATGTATGCACCATGGTGAGCACAGTCTCTCGGTTGCTGGAATGCCTTTTTAAAACCAGCGAAGGAAGCCTTTGTCAACAAAGTTCTGCTGGTTTCCTAGTACCAGCATTGAAGCCCCAAGGGACACATCCATTCCTGCCTCCCATCCATCTCAGGCTCATCCCAGGGCTCTGTGAGCAGAGGCTGGTACAGGGACAGCCATGTTCCCAAACATACACCCACCACCTACTATACATCAATGCACTGATCTTGTGAAGGATCGCTCCTCCCCGCTGGCCATTTTAGGTCCCCAGGACATGAGTTCAAATTCTAGCTCTGGGATGCACCAGTTGGACGTTTTTGGTCCCTCTGCAGCATCTGATATGACCCTCAGGCAGCACAGATGGGGTGGTAACTGACCATTTCCCACCCACCGAACCACTTGTAAAATCAGGCCGCGCGGGTGCTCCCGGATAGTCTTTTGCTCATGCATGCTGCTAAATTCCTAAACACACAGGCTAACTCAAAGAAAATAAAGAAGTACAAAATCCACCTTGCGTGGCCAAAGTCAGAGGACACTGCCACAAACAGAAGTTTCCACATGCTCTGAGTGTAGGTTACCTGATGGTTAACAATGCCAATCAGCCATTCACACACACACACACACACACACACACTGTGGATATGACAGTTTACTGCATCATTCGGCTCAGTTTGTTTATTCATCCATTTGTTCATGCATTTGTTTGTTTTTTGTTTTTTTTTTTTTGCATGTGCAGGTAGGTGTGTGAATGCACATAGGTGTGTGCACACCTGTGAAGATGGGAAGTCGATGTCAGCTATCTTTCTCAATTGCACATCTTTTGGGATAGAGTCTCTCTATCGTCCAGGAGCTACCTGATCCTTCTACACTGCCCCAGGCAGTGAGCAGACCCTAGGAAGATGCTCCTGTCTCCATGTCCTGGGGCTGGGGTTCCAGCTCAGAGCCACACCTGATTATTTACCAAGGTCATGGAGACAACGCTCAGGTTCTCGTGCTTGTCCCACAATCGCTTAACCCAACTGAATCAAATCAAATCTCACTTGCCAGATAGGGAAACTGAGGTAGGTGAAGCACAGAAGCACCAGTCTGTGATCCCTGACAGCACTTTATGACATGGTGCTCTCCTTCCCCCACTCCTGCCCCTGCCCCCAATTCATACTTGCATGTGCGCACGCGCGCACACGCACACACACACACACACACACACACACACACACAAACAAAACAGAAGGCCCAGCAGCATCTCAGGTTACTGCCTTCCCCCATGCTCTTCATGATACAAACAGGACCTCGAGATGGCACACACTTCATGTTGTTTTCCTCAGTGAAGTCTATAATCATTTCTGTGTGAGATACTATCTCTCTATCTTGGCCTCTTTCGGGAGTACGTAGTGTGCAGTACAAACCTAACAAAACTAGCTAAGTCATTTCTTACCCAAAGAATTTAGCTCTCTTAGATATGCATGAGAAATTCAGTTCATATAATTCGAGGCTTTCACAAAGAGAGAGAGAGAGAGAGAGAGAGAGAGAGAGAGAGAACTCTTTTAGAAAACAACTTGTATTTGTTTTTAATTTAGTGAAGTGGATTCCATATTTCTTAAGGAATTTGGTCTTTTAATTTGGGGAATTCTAGAGCTGGGGGTATAGCTCAATTGGTAAAATGTTTGCCTAGCATGCACAAAGCCCTGGGCTCAATTCTCAGCATCACATAAACTAGACATGGTAGGGCATGCCTGTAATCCCAACACTGGGGAGGCAGAGACAAGAGGATCAGAAGTTTAAGGTCAGCCTTGGCTACATAGCAAATCTGCAGTCTGTCCAGACCATACGAGACCCTGACTGAAAAACAACAATAATAATTTGCAAAGAACCATTGCATGGTATAGGAGGAAACTCGTTTATTTTGAAGAGAGTCATTGTGTCTTTTGATCTCAGCTGTCCAGGTCCTGATGCTGCCTCGGGAAAACACATCCTACCCAGGGCACAGCTGTGTGAGTTTCCCATGAGCCAGCAGTCTCGGGCTCTCTGCAGACACCTCTGGAACACAACTGTCCAGCCACTTGTATGTATGAGCCTGTGAGTTAGTGTCTGCCAACTGTCTCCATTCCTCCCGATAACAGACCCTACATGTCTCTAAAAAGCAGGGCAGGAAGTGGAGAGATGCAGCCACTCTGAAAGGAGACATTGAAAGCAGCTGAGAGCAGGAGGGCCAGCTGCCTTTTGAGTTTTCCCAAGGCTGGCTGAGCCCAGGTCCTGGGACCCTGTGAGGCGGAAGTCGGGTGCGTTTGAGCAGAGCCTGCTGTAGACGACTCTGCTCACCGTCTCTCTTTCTCAGGGTCTACAGGGAGGTGAGTAGTTGTGAACACTGACAGAGGGCACAAGATTCATTGCTGATGCACTGGGGGGAAAAGGAAGCCAGGGTAAACAGAACCCTTTTCATCCCTGTGTGGCCGAGCGGTTCGGGGAAGAAGTCAGGGGTTTGTTAGAGCCAGCCTGGGGGAACACAGGCCACTTCTCTGGGCAGCAGCCACTTCTTGTTGCCCACGCATCCTGGATACAAATGGCCTTTGGGGAACACAAGCCTCTTCCCTGGGGAAATCTGTCCTCATGAAATAACCTAATGAGAAAGGCACAGCCATCCCTTCATCTGATAATCCAGAGTCGAGGACACAGTGAGCAAGTGACAGGGTATGGCAGAAAGACACAGACCATGACAGGTAATCAGACTAGACAACTCAGGGAGCTGTAAAGGGGAGCTGTGTGGAGCTGCAGGTCAGAGCACGGTGGTACTGGCCTAAAGTGAACCCAAGACCCAGAAGGAGCTGACTTAGGGAGGAAAGAAGGTACTTGTTCCAGGAAGAACCAGTGCAAAGGTCCTGTGGTAGGAATAAGTATAACTAGTCCCAAGAACAGAGAGAAGGCTCGTGTGGCAGGAAGGTATGTGGTGAGCATCCTAAGGATGGGCAGGGGAAATTGTCTGGACCAAGGAAAACCTAGAACAAACTAAGCCAGTGGATACCAGGATGGTTCCTGTAACTGAGGATTCCCCAAACCCTAACAGGTTCTGGGTAGCCTGGGCTACTTGGTGAGTTCCAGGGCAGCCAGAGCTACATACTGAGTCCCTGTCTCAAAATAAAGAATTAGAGAAAGCAAAGGAAGCATTGACATGATCTCTTTCTGCTTCCTGACTGTGGATACAATGTAACCAGCTGCCTCACTGCTCCTGCCGCCATGCCTTCCCGGCCATGATGGGCTGTACCCTCAACTGGGAGCTGAAGTAAGCTTTCCTTTTTTAAATTGCCTGGTATCTTATCCCAGCAAAAACAACATTATCTAATCATTAGGGATTCAGAAAAGTAAATGCTCTGACAGGAACCACAGACCCAGCATGTAGCATTACTGTCCCCACATCTCTGCCTGTCTGTTTGATTGATTGCTTTATTTTGAGACAAACTCTCACATAGCCCAGGCTGAGCCATCACTCACTATATAGCTAAGGCTGGTTTTGAATTTTTTTATTCTACTGACCCATAAAAGGAGAGACAATAATTTGATAAACCTTTTGGTTAAGTTGCACAAAAATCTCAGCCATCTGAAGGAGGAAGATCTGGTATTCTTTGGTTGTTCTGGGGGTACTGGTTGCCTGCCAGCATTTCGGGATTTTGAGGCTGACATGTTTCTGCATCTCTTGGCATTTCTGTGACAGAAGTGGAGAGACCCATTAACAAAGGGATGGGAAGAAACCTGTGTCTGCAGAGAGGAGACAGCAGACCAGCAATCGCAGAAAGCAAAGGACGCTACAGGAAAAGCCACCTGGGAACTATCAGGAGAGGCAAGCTACACCTCCTGATCTGCCCAGTCCACACCTGGGACGAGAAATCTGCAGGAGAAAAGTGCACACATAACCAATCTCCACAAGGCAGTGAGACCATCACTGTACGCTTAGAGCCACGAAGGTGGCTCAGCCAGTAAAATGCTTGCCACACAAGCAAGCAGACCTGACTTCAAGTCCCTAGAGCTCATACAAAAGCCAGGTGTGGTGGTGCACATCTGTAATCCCAGCCTAGAGGAGGCAGAGAGAGAGAGAGAGAGGCTGGGCATGGTGACACACATCTGCCATCCCAGTACTGGGGAGGCAGAGACAGGCAGATCCCTGGGGCTGGCAGCTTACTTCACAAGCTCCAATGAGTGACCTAATTTCAAAACCAAAGTAGCTCATGTGAGGAACAACATCCAAAAATGACCTCTTGCCCCCCCATACATGTGCACACATATGTGCATATGTGGATGTACACACACATATTAAATAATTACGTGTATGTATAAGTAAACAAATGAGCAGATACGGTTTCTATCTGCCCTCTATCTCTAATGCATTTTTTTCTACAGTCAATAAATGAGGTAGTTCTACCTCTTCCTAGACCACTGGGCCCAAGTCAAGCAATACTGAGCACTGCAAAAAAAAAAAAAAAAAAAAAAAAAATCATGTTGACACTGATAAATGTATTATAAGCATTCATTCAGATGCACATGTTCCTTTAAATAAGCTGAGACATTGGGGACTGAGGTGATTTGGTTCCCAATGGATATAGCCCATAGGTTCTTCCCTGGTGGGCTGGCTGTGCCTAGAACAAAGAACAATCAATCAAATAGGCAAATGAACACCCCTGGTGCCAGCACCCCACAGACATCTTGAGGAAGCAACACTCTCAGTTGCAGCTGCTGACCGCCCAAGAGCTATGACAAAAGAGGCTTCACCAGCTGCAGTGGACAGCTTTCTGCTGCTGTCCTTGTAGCCCAGGCTGACAAAAGCTGCCAAGAACTAGGTCTCCCCGGTGCTACTACTGACCTACTTCCAGTTCCTATCAAGCCAGAGCAGGAAGAAACCCATAAGTAGCCTCTCTGTATATCCTTAGTGAACTGCTTGCCGGGGAATCAGTCCAGGAAGACGGCCAGGACAATCATCCCGTGATGGTCCTAGGGTGGACAGTAAGGCGGAGTTTCAGGTTGAATAGAGTATTAGCAAACAAAGAAAATCCCAGCTCATAAACACAGCAGTCCAGCCACATACAGTGGTCTCTCATCGGCTTGCCTACAATCTAACTGGAAAGTACTACATCATCTGCTAGGAGACATTCTACCCAATTACCCTCCCCTGCCTTCCTATGTTGTTACTTTGTAACCTGGTCTACGCAGCTTCACCTGATCCTTGGCTAGACACCAAGACTCACCACCTAAGGGGCTTGAACGGTGTTCGGGGTTTGAAGGAAATGGGCTCTGCATTTACACACTTGTTGTTTTTTTAAATGGTGGGGCAAAACCATGGGGAATAAGCAGAGGAAGATGTCTCACTGGTGTACTGTGTATATTAGGTCCATATAAACAGTCAGTGGTCCTGGAACGAGGTCTACTCATCACAGGGAAGCAGAACGCCTGCTGGCTTCACACTCTATGGGGGGAGATTCCTGCTTCAGGCTTCATTGCTTACAAAATGGTAAGTGTGGCTCTTTGTAAAGGCCTTCCAGAAGCCCACAGACAGGAGTTTGGCCTTTCAACAGTACTGGTCTATGTACTGCCCGGTTTTGTGTATCAATTTGACCCAAGCTCGAGTCATCAGGGAGGAAGGAAAACCTCGGTTGAGAAATACCTCTATGAGGTGTGGCTATAAGGCATTTTCTCGATTAATGATCAGTGAGGTAGGGGGCCCAGCCCATTGTGAGTGATGCCAAGCAAGCCGTGAGGACCAAGCCAGTAAGCAGCACCTCTCCATGGCCTCTGTATCAGCTCCTGCCACCATGTTCCAGCCCTGCTTGAGTTCCTGTCCTGATGGAACAGGATGGGATGGAAAAAAACCTGTGTCTGCAGAGAGAAGACAGTAGACCAATGCCAGCAAAAAAAAAAAAAAAAAAAAAAAGCAAAGCAAAAAAAAAAAAAAAAAAAAAAGCAAAGGACTCTGCAGAAAAAGCTACCTGGGAACCATCAGGGAGGGGCAAGCTACATCCTGATCTGCCCCAGGCCACACCTGGGATAGATCCACACCCAATCCTCCAATGATGGATTGTGATCTGGAAGTATAAGCCAAACACACCCTTTTCTCCCCAACTTGCTTTTTGGTCCTAGTGTTTTGTCACAGCAATAAAAACCCCGATTAAGACAGTCTAGGTTTAAATTTTTTAAATATTTATTTTTAATTGTGTGCATATAGGGGAGGGGATATGACCACGTGAGTACAGTGCCTGATAAGGCCGAAAAAGGGTGTCCTGTATACCCTGAAACTGGAGTTATGGATGGTTGTGAGCTGCCATGTGGGTGCTGGGAACCAAACCCATGTCCTTTGGAAGAGCAGCCAGTGCTCTTAACCGCTGAGCTGGTTATAGATTTTGGTAGTCTGTTTTTCTGGCCTATTTAGGGGTAAAGAGATATTGTTTTGAGACAGGATCTTGTGTTTTTATTGTTGTTGCTTAAACACTTTAGATTAATATATGAAATAGTTTTACCATGGGAATTGCTATTTAGACCAGCACATTGGTCTGGAATTTCCTCTGTTGCCCTGGCTTGAACTCATGATCTTTCTGCCTCTGCTTCCTGAATGACGCCATGACCATGGGCATGTGCTACCACACCTAGTTCATTGTCTTCTATCTGTCAAATATCATGATCCCCTGTTATCCCCGTCTCCCAGAGTCGCCTCTTTATAGGATCCCCAGCAATGAATGACTATTGACTGACTACTGAAGCCCTTTTGAGTCTTTTCCAAACTCCCAATAGAGACTGAACAACCCCATAACCACTAAGCCTTCCTGTGTAGCTGCCTGGCACTACAGCTAACCTGTCTTCCAGCTCCCATGCCCTGATGCCACCTCCATGTCACTGCCTATCACTTGGGAGTCACAGTTGTTAATAAAACAAGTGATGGCTTGAACCCCCAAGGTGGCTTGAATCCTTTGATAGCAGGATAAAGTGGGTCTGATCAAAGAGACCGCTGTTAAGTGACCATCAAGTGAACTAACGGGAGGGTCCAATACACAGGGGAGACACGCTGCAGAGATAACTCGTATACCAGGCAGGGCAATCTGGACCAGGAACATTCCATCACTCTACCCAGTAGGTGGACAATTTAAAGTGCACACACTGTTTATTCCCAGAACTTTCTATATAATATTTTCAGATGGCCTTAGGGGGTTGAAACCACCTGAAGCTAATATGTACAGTAGTACTACTGTCCCACAGAGGATAAGAACACATCAACCTTATTCCTGATACACTATAGAAAAGAAAGACACCGTCTAGCTTCCTACTTGAATTTTCTTAGCTATCTAACTGCTTAATCCATTTTCCTTCCAGCAGCAGCTATCTAGTAATAAACATATTTAAATTTGATAGTCATGGAGACAAAGACCGTGTATCTTAATTATTTATGCGAGTTCTCACTTCTTAACTAGGGAAAAGTAGCAGAGATAGCTTAACAGATCCAAGGCCCGTGTATGAGACAATAGGCTTCAAAGAGAAACGTCCTTTGTGAGGAGAAAGGAAGAGGTATTATTTATTTATTTATCAAGCCTATTTCCTCATTGGCTACTTTGAATCAACATTTCTACTTTTGAGCAGAGAAACAGATCTGTGCCTTTGACCAGAGGTCCCGACAGCTGCGCACGGCCGATGATCTGGCCTTGTTAACAAAGTCAGCCTTAATTATCTGATTCATGTGCACTTGGGTTGGTGGCTTCTGAAAGCCTTAGCGCAGTGGTTCTCAACCTACCTAGTGCTCCGACCCTTTTGAACAGCGCCTTGTGGTGTGGTGACCCCCCAACCTCCAATCATACATTATTTTGTTAATTTTGCTACTGTTATGAAGTGTAAATGCAAATATCTGCGTTTTCCAATAATCTTAGGCGACCTCTGTGAAAGGGTCATTTGACACCCCGCCAGGGTCATGACCACAGGATGAGAACCACTGCTTTAGAGAGTCCTGAGCTGCAAGAAACTGGGACCAGGAGATGTGCACCTCTCCCAGGGCACAGTGCGATTGGGAGGCATTTCTTACCATTATTCTCTGTGACATCAGTTTTGAAAGGATGTAAAGGGCCTGTCCCCCTGACAGGTAACCAGAGCTCGCCTGATGCTATGCTTAGAAAAAGAGCTAGGAAGCAGCTGCCATGAGAATGGAACAGACAGGCCCCTCATTAGCCACTGTGACACTATGGACATTCTTTATACATTGCCCAGAACTTAAAAAAAAAATGTAAATCAAGGCCAAATACAGTTGTTGTATGCCTTTAATCCCAGCACTTAGAGGCAGAAGAAACTCTGAGTTTGAGGCTAGCCTCATCTACATAGTTGAGTACCAGGCCAGACACACCCATATAAGTGACATCTTGACTAAATAAAATGATGTGTTGTGTGTGTGTGTGTGTGTGTGTGTGTGTAAAAATAGTCAATCAACTCATTCCTTAAAAAAACAAACAAACAAACAAATGAACCAATAATAATCACACAGGACAGAACATCTATGAATGAGACTCAATCTGTGAATTCTACTCCAACTTTAATGTTTTTCAAAACCTATAACCTCTCTTGTAGCCCACCACCCACCAGAGGTAGTAGAAAAGAAAGGATAAGGAGGAAGTGAACCTGAGTAGAAAGGTTCTGTGGAGGAACTCCCATCTGTGTTGTCTGGCAATCCGGCAATTCAGTTCACAGGTCAGCAGCGGCAGCTGGATCCACTCGTAAACACCTTACGGACACACCAGTAGTCCAGTTCTGTAGGGTCAGGTTAGCAATAATAGTGGCGCAACCTAGCAGAGACAGCCAGGCCTCAGCCTAGGCTAGAGTCAGCAGGAGGGATCGGGAGAAACGACAGAAGTTCTCTCAGCTGTGCCTCTCTCAAGGAATCTAAGATAAGCAAAACTGAGAGACCCCACAAGCATTGCGCAGCTAGCTGGACCAGCAAGCCGAGCTCTCTCTCTCTCCATCACTCTGTAGAGTCCTATTGATACCCTCCAAACATCACATGTCCTCCCCAGCTCCTGCATCTGGGTCAGCTGACATCGCTCTGCCAATCAGCTGGAGTCCGAGGAAGTGACGAGAAACGACAGCAGCCCACCACCAGAAGTTTTTTTGGTACATTTCTCTCTATGGAGTCCCAACAAATGCAGCTCAGCTATGCAATATAAGACAGACCAATACATGCGTGTCATTAGCAATGAATCCCTCAGCATATGTCCTTTCACGTGCTTGCTTTAGCAGAACATCCTCTCTCCTGTGTCGGCTTAAGCAAAATGTTCCTTCACGTGTTGGCCCTAGCAAAGCATGATCCGACCAACTTCCCAAAGAACCCTTGAGTTTCCACTTCATCCCCTTTCTGAGCTTTGATCTGCAGCACCTCTGCAGACTTCCACCTGTCTCCTCCTCCACCCTTGGGTCACCAGATAATCGCCTGTCCCACCCTGTGACTGTGGCTCCCGGCAGCACCCCCAAACTACAGTATGCCTGAACTCCCCACCTGTCACAGAACACACAGACCACCACTAAGTGCCAGGGACACCCCGAGCATCCAACAGAAAAATCTCAGACATGAACACACTTTAAATATGATCTAATGTAAAAGCCAAAAGAAACAGGAACACCGGCTGAAGAAATATCGCTTTGTCTTACTCATAGCATTTTTAACAGTGTAAGAGAAAAAAAATGGAATAGGTTAAAAAATAAATAAAAAGACAAACCAGTCCTTTCTCTTTTCCCTCCTACTCTCAAAAAAAAAAAAAAAAAAAAATCACGGTTATCAGGAACTGTTCCCTGTAAATTACAAGTTTTCCTTCCTCACTGTGCAAGCAGCTCCTAGAGTCCTGAGCCCAGTGTTTGGAGCCCAAGGCTCAAACTGCTGACACCGGGGAAGCACATCTGGGGAAGCTCCAGCTGTTTGTGGCTCCTGGGAGACTCCTGAATGCTTGGCACTATCTGACTGGCTTTACTGTGGATTCTGTGACACCTCTGGGTACCGTTACCCTGGGCACCAGCATTTTAGAAAATCATTTGTGGGTTGCCATTGCAAGGGGCTAATTTTAGACAGTTGGAGACTTTCTGGCTAAATACACAGTTTGCTGGTGACTACGAAAAGCAGAAACTTGAACTCTGACCCTGATATGGCTTTCTATTTACTTATCTCGTAGTTATATTGCTATAACCCTGGCATTGTAGGCCTTAAATTATGAATATTGTTTTGCTTTGTCTTGTTTTGTTTTGTTTTGTTTTATCTTGGGAAATGGGTGTTCCAGATGGTCGGAATTAGCTAGATCTCCATTATCAATTATACAATTTATAATCGTTGTGAAAGAAAATAAGTTCTGGATTTAATCATTGAAAGACAACAGTAAATGACCTAACTCTTCCTCCCCCTCTTTCCCCTCTTCCTCCACAATTCCTCCACTTCCTGGTCCCCCCACTAATTCATCCTTTTCCTCATGAGCTCCAGTGGCTAAAACATACCTGCCGTGGGGTGCACCAGCCTTAGAATACATTCATTTCCTCTTTTTGAGTAGCAACAACCATTGTCCCTGGGAAGATGTTATATCACTAAACCGGATCCCAGAGCCCTGGCCTCCTGCTGGGGCTCCCAGGTGAACAGAGAGGCCCCACAGGAGAAGCCCACACTTTCCTGACCTCCAGTGATTTAAATCCTTTGTGAGAAGCCAAGCATTCGCCTGTAAAAACTGTAAAAGCTGAGGCACCTCACAGGAGTTTGGATGTCACCTGTTCTTAGGAGAGGGGAAGAGGACACAGTGACCTGCTCCATGTTCCCAGCAGCAACCCTTAGGAAGCAGCAGCCTCCTTGATTGGGATTCATCTCCATGGAGACCCACTCACACCTTGCTTGGTTCCACCAGAGGCTGAGTTTGTGACCTGGTTCGGCCAGCAGCTGCCACAGGAAACACAGTGACACAGTTCTTTTGCTCTGGCAAGAGTGTCCTGCTGGAGACCCACTGGACTGATAAATAACAGAAAGGGAAGGTCGGGGGAGCTGTTAATGCCCCCACCTTTTCATCCCTTACATGGAGCACAGAACTTGTGGTTGGGATCTGTTTGTGGATCCCTAGGGAGGGGGCAGCAGTAGCCACCTTTCTGGGGGCGTGTTGATTTACAAGATGCTCAGCGGTGCTTTATGAATGGCCCCCATGGCAGCCATTCACCTTGAGCAGGGTCCCAGGGCCCTGTATTGTGAGGGATGACAGGGTGGAGTTGGATGTCATTGACTCCTGGACCAAGGAGGCAGCGGGCGGTCTAGGGATGCTGTGTGTGCTTTAGATTGCAAAAAGAATAACAAAAAGGTACCTCATAAAAATCTGTTATGCATTACGTTCTTTAATTCATTAGTTAATCAGTTTGGTTGGTTGGTTGGTTGGTTGGTTAGTTGGTTAGTTTGGGTTTTGGTTTTTTAGGGTCAGAGTTTCTCTGTGTAACAGCTCTGGCTGTCCTTGAACTTGCTTTGTAGACCAGGCTGGCCTCAAACTCACAGAGAGATCTGTCTGCCTCTGCTTCTCGAGTGCTGGGATTAAAGACCTGTGCCACCACACCCAGCACGCATTCTTAACCTTTTAAACTCCCAAGTGTGGTGTCTGGTTTTCAGTCTCCTCAAGACTCCACAGAGCCAACCACACAGATATCCCCGTGTCCCTAGGTATATACGAGGACATGACTCACCCATCTTCATCCTTGAGTGTGTGACAGTATTTCTGTTATCCACATCATAGAAATAGGTCTAAACACCCAATGAAAGAGACCCCGTGGAGCTAACTGAGGTGATTTGAAGAAATGTCACCTTGGAGGCAGATTTCTCTGTGTGACAGCTTGCCATTCACAAGTGTCTTTCACATATTTCAAAACCTATTATTTTTCCGAATACAAATTTACAGGTTTGTTTTTTTTTTCTTTTGTCAGTTAATGCTACTCTAAAAAGTAACCCCCCCAGATATAATGGTTTATACAAGATTTAAGCCTCCCCTCCCCCTGTAAGACCTAGGCTGGTCTAGAAGTTCTGAAACTCAAATGTATGGCTTACCATCCATACACATGTAGCTCCAACAAGCTTGAGACTTCACATTTAAAACAAGATCCTTAGTGCCAAAGTTTCCTGACCAGAAAACCAGTAAGAACCAGTAGGAACCAGGAGAAACCTTTCCTTAGGACACAGTGGATCCCTCCTCCTTTATGTTTTTAGAGCCATGGGTGAGTAATGTCCTGTCTAGAAAGTACCACCCTGAGCTTTGAAGTAGCCTGTGTCTGCATCTCTGAAGAGGCCCCTTCCCTCAAGGGCTCCAAAATTGGAATTCAGGACCAAGGACAGTTCTTTACTAGGGGAAGAATCCTTCCGCCCTCTATGACACTGTTATAAAAGTCAGCTTTATGGGGCCAGAATGTCCTGATGTATTCAGAATTTTCAAGTATATGAGAACCCCCCCCTATTCGCCTACCACTGAGCCAGAAGCCAGAGTGTTCCTAACAAAGCAGAAAATTTTCCTATGTTCAGAAGCACAAACGGTGACTAGAATAGCCACTAAAATATCTATCGACTGCAAAGTATCCCTGCTAATAAATTGCTTTTCTGGGGTTACAGATAGGTGAGCCACCATGTAGTAGCAGAAATCGAACCTGAGTTCTCTTGGGGAGCAGCCAGTCCTTAATCACTGAGCTCTCTCTCCAGTCCCTGGGCCTCTGGGTCTTAATTCTTTCCTGGGGGAGTGGGGGAGGGATAGCCATCTTCCTTGTTGGGTTGATGGGTGACCAAGCCAGAATTAGAGTCCCAGTTCCCACTGGAGGAGCCAAGTGTACAGGTTCTGTCAGGGAGCTGAGTTGGAACGATGGGTCTCGTCTACATACCGTCTGAGGGTACTTGCCCTTACACTGATGGCTGGTGCACTCAGATTGGAATTCTATTGAGTCAAAACCTCTCTGTATTTGGAGTCTGGGGAAAAAAAATGAAGGCAGTGAATGGCCCGGGTGCTATCAACAAGAACATCACACTATAGGAATGGAGGGGCTGCAGGGGTTCTGGGGGAGGGGTGATGTCCTTGCTCTATTAGCTGTGCCTGAGGAGCACATCCACCGGGCCCCTCAGAGGCCTCAGCAAGGTGGGGGTGGGGGGACCCATCACTGTGAGATCAGCAACTCCAGATTCCAGGCTTACTTCTGCCCACACCACAGCAGTTTCCTGTGCTGGAAGCCCAGGCTGGCTCCTGAGGGACTCCCAGGTGAAACTACCTTGGCCCTTGGGCACATGTTGCGGGGGGGGGGGGGAAATCCAGCTAGAAATGTCAGCATGACTCTCCGAGGAAGCAACTCACTGCAGGCACATGCCGGGTCAGATGTTATAAAGGCCTCATTCCTTAGCATATTTGTATTGCCAATTTTTAAATTGACTTGTGAAAAAGTCCTTTATACTCTGCATTGTAGTGTGTGTGTGTGTGTGTGTGTGTGTGTGTGTGTGTGTGTGTGTGACGTCTTTCTCATAAGAGCAGCCTATGAATCATCTGTGGTCCTCAGGGCTGAGCCCAGCTCTCTGCAGGTGCTTGGCCACCCTGCCCAGAGCAAATACCTCTCTCTCCTCTGGTTCGGTTTTCTATCTCTCCTTTCCTTAAAGCTATATATGTAACTGAAAGCCATATAAGCACACAGCCTCATTGCCAAATGTAAGTGGGGACCATACAGAGATCCAAAGCCAGAGGGTTGCAGGGGTAAGGCTCAGTGACCAAGAGCCAACCTAGCATGCAGAAGTTCCTGGATTCCATCACCAGGACACCATTGCCCTTTTCCCGCTACATCAGCAGCCTCTAATCCTAGCACTTGCAAAGTAAAAACATAAAAACAGCCTGGAATACCTAGCAAGAATCTGTCTTTTTAGAAAAATAATAAATTAATTAAAATTAGAAACTGCCTGCGTTGATTTCATGTGGTCTCCAGCTCTTCTTGATGAACCATACATGGCCGCCCACTCGATACCAGAATTATTTCTGTTCCCATCAGTACACCAGGAGCTCCTCCAATCTTCGGCTTTCGTATTTAAATCCAGATCCTTAATACCAAAGTGCCTTAGATTGTAGAACCAGTGGGAACCAGCAGGAACCAGAGCGAACCAAGGAAACCTTCCCTTAGGACACAATAGGTCCCCCCTTCTCCCTGGGTTCCTTTGAAACCCCGGCTATCCCTCTTCCCAGACACCACCACTGTCCCCTCCAGGCTGGGGGTGGGAGATTAGTTCAGTGTCTACCACACCCATAACATGAGCTGCCTCAGCCCCTGGGTTCATGCCCACCCTATTGGACCCTAGGAACTCTGCTTCCTCCAACTCAATCAAGACCATTCCAGGAGACCCTGACCATCAGCCTGAGGACCCAGCAAGTGTTCTTAACCAGCCCCCTACAAATATGTTTTAGCAGCTTCCCAAATAACCAGAGTATCCACATTTGTAAAATTCTAAGTTTAGGGCCAATGAGATAGCTCAGTGTGTAAAGGCGCCTGATACCCTGAATTTGATCCCTGGAAACCACAGAGTAGGAAAAGAGAACTGACTTTTCTCAGTTGTTCTCTGATTTCCACATATGCAGGCACACATAAATAAATAAATAAATAAATAAATAAATAAATAGGTAGATAGATAAATAAATAAATAAAATTTAGAAAACTGAGTTTCTTTTCAATGAAAGGAGATTTTTTTTCAGGCTAGTGATTGTCATTGGAAGCCAGAAGCACTACAGTATTTAATATTTCATCTCTGACATCTGTGGTCCCGGGACAATTCCATTTCTTCTCTACTGAAGATGGAAGTGTAATGTAAATCACCTACGTTTCTTTTAATTTCAATAGCCTGCATAATACTGTTCACCAAGACACAATCGAATTAGGAGTGTCGGGCTTGGCGGAGGCAGGATGGACCAGAGGGCCTGGATCAGCCTGGCTTGGCTCATCAGAATCACAAAAGCTTATATTTTAATGTGAGTTGCTGGCAGAACCGAGATCTGAAAACAGATTGATCAGAAATAAAAAAAAAAAAAAAAGGCTATCAGTCCTGGAAAGAGACCTCGGGTCTTTAGGGGGACATTTAATGTATGTCTGCCCAGGACAGCCTATACAGGGATGGGATCTGCTTTATCTCCTCAAAGATTAAACATTGATTCCAGAACCAAGTGGCAGAGAGAAAGAAATCATTTATTCTGAGTGATTGTCGAGGAGGAGGGGTGGCGCATTTTCAATGACTTAAAAACTGTCACTGCCTTGAACTCTTCCCACTTTAGAATACAAAAGGAACATTTTTAATTTAGATCCCAGCCCCCCACTCCCCCACCCCTATCGTATGCCTGGGAAGGAACCACCACGGTCACAGATCTGGGCTCCCCCGCGCATTTCCAAGAACTAGGGTTACAATGTCTCAAAATCTAATTACCAAACGAATCTCCCCATTTCAACCCAGCTTTGGGGGTTTTTAGTCACTGACGCTTGGAAACATGGCTGAACAACAACAACAACAAAATCGATTTGTAAAGCAAATATTCCAGCAGTCATCCTTAGAGTCAGACAATCTATAGAAGTGTGCTCAACACAGCCCTCGCATTCACTGAGCAGCGAGGGGAAAAAACAGGAGCTACAGAGCCAAAGTCACTGATGTCCTCCCGTCCTGTCCCAGATGCAACCCATCTATGGCTTTCAGGGCTGTGCAAAAGTTATGGGGATCCTGGGTTGAACTCTTGGGGTACCACCCAAAGTCCAAAGCTCAGTGATCTGAGCAGAGAGCCAAAGTGGGGCAAAGAGGGAAGGCTCGGTCAAGTGTTTGCCACACAAGCATGAGAAGCTGAGTTTGGTCCCCAGAACGGATGGAAAAAAAGTAGGCATGGGGGTGCACACTTGAAATCCCAATGCTGAGAAGGCAAGGATGGGAGACTCTCTGGGGATTCTGAGACAGCAAGGCCTACTTGGTGAGCTCTAGACCAGTGAGAAATGATGCCTCAAAAACAAAACAAAAACAAAAAAACAACAACAAAAAAAAAGGGAGGGAGGGAGGGAAAGAGGGAGGGGTAGGGGAGAGAAGAAGGGACAGCAACTAGAGAATGACACCCGAGTCTCACCCCTGGCTTCCACACGCATGCACGCACGCACGCACGCACGCATGCAGGCATAAACGTGCATGCGCACATGAAATACGAAAGCTAAAACAAAAACAAAACCCGGACCCCCAGCGGTTTTTTGGTGGACAAAACCCGTCTCCATGTAGAAGACCCCCTGGAAGGGTGCAGCAGAAGCCCTGGATCCAGGTGCCATTCAAATCCTGAATGCACCACGACTTTCCTGTGCCAGTTAGAACAAGTTGCTTGGTCTCTGAACCTAGTCCCCTGCTCTACAAAGTGGGTTAAATGAATGCAGGCAAGGAGTGAGAGAGGACAAGGCAGGCAAACTGCCACAGGAATAACTCGGCCCATGTGTAGAATTCCTTTTCTGTTACTGTGACAGATCACCATAGCCGAAGGCAACTTAAGGAAGAACGAGTTTATTTTGGTTTCTAGTTCCAGAGGGATAACAACTGCCCATCATGGTGTAGAAGACATGGTAGAAGGAACAAAAAGTGGGCTGATCACATTTCCATCCACTTAGAGAAGAGGAAATAGGATGTAGTTCTCCACCCTCCAAGCCCACCCACAGTAATGCGCTTCCTCCAGCAAGGTTCCACCTCCTGAAGGTTCCAGAGCCTTTTTCAAACAGCGCCATCTGCTGGGTAGCAAGTGTTAAAACACCTGAGCCTATGGGGAACATTTCTAATTTAACACGTGAGCCATCCCTTCACCACACCATTGAAAATAACTATGAAGGAAAACATCCTTCCTAGAGTGACTGAAAGGGAACCCTGACTGAATGGGGATGCTCAGAACTATTCCCTTCAGTTAGTAAGAACAAGATATATATCATATCCTCTCTAAGTAATGATATTCCATTTTCGTAAATAAAAAGTATGCAGGCATTACAGGCATTTCTGAAATATATATACATATATATATATATATATATATATATATATATATATATATATATATATATATGTATATATATATATGCAGTCCTTGAGAAGAGAAGGAAGATCCTGTGTGAGCATATATTTTCTGATTATAAGTTAGTATATTTCAATTTTCATAGCAGGAAAATTATAGAAAAGTACAAAGGAAAAAATTACACTCACTGTAATTCACTGACAAGAGGGAAAATTGATCCCACATCCCTGGATGTTTCCTTGTAGAATGATATATATTAAACTGTACTAACTGTGTCCATACAAGGCTAGAGAGATGGCTTGGTGGTCATGTATTTCTGTGCACCATTGCTCTTGCAAAGAATCAGAGTTTGATTCCCAGCACCCACATAGAGACTCGCAGACACCTGTAACCCCAGATCCAAGGGATCTAACACCCTCTACTGCCATCCACAGGTACTGCACACACACAGTACTCAAATCCACAAACATACACATATATAAAAATTAATAGCATGTGTGCCTTCCTAATTATGCATTTATAACTTGAATGAACTTCAGAACGCTTTTGTTTAATTCGTTTTAAAAGAAAAGACTACTCTTTGGATCATAATGAGAAAACTATAATTTCAGAAAACTATACTGGGAGCTCTTGAGCCTTTCAATATTTTATGTGTGTTCTTTCTGGCTGTGTGTCTCATGGATTTTAATTCTGATGCCAGGTTCTTTCAGTTCCGCACACGTTCATTATGTTATTCCTAAATCATTTATGGTTCTGTTATTCGTGGATGAAATCTATCTTCACCACATTATTTGAAAAATAATTGTTTCCATCATTGGGGAAATTATTATCATGACATTCTAGTAGATGCTGGATATTCTTCTAATTATCCAAAGAGAGAATCATATCCTCTCTAAGTAATGATATTTCTTTTTTTGTAAATAAAAAGTATGCAGGCATTACAGGCATTTCTGAAAGATATTAACCTGTGGGACACGTGACAGTCAGGATGCTGGGAAGTCACCCTGACTCTTTGATGGTCAGGCAGAACACATCAGTTTGACTATTTTAACCTGAACGTTCCTGTCATTTTTTGTTGTTGTTAGAGAGATGTATCCATGAGTAGTGAGTTATTATTTTATACCTTCTTCTATGTATTTAAAAAACTTTACATTAAAAACATTAGGGATGGGAGATAGCTCAGTAGGCAACAGTGGTTACTATACAGGTGTGAGGACCTGAGGTAGAATCTTCAGCACCCATGTAAGAAGCTGCACACAGACCAGCATATCTGTGACCTGGCATTGGCAGGGATGGGAGATAGGCAGGTATCGAGAACTCATAGGACAGAAAGACAATGAAGCAGTGAGCTCTTCTCAAGGCGAAAAGGTAAAGAAGGATATGAGGGAGACATCCAATATCCCGTTCTGACCTCTTCATGCATGCATATGATGCTGTGTGTTTGCATACTCGTGTGCATGCAACACACAGCACCAATAACAAAGCCCAAGGCAGAAATGATGGATTAGCCTCTCTCCTTTGCCCTTATATAGCTCAGAGCCTTCACCTGACTGACCGTACTGCCTTTAAGAGGTTTTAGACCGCCTTATTTCTTTTTCCTATTCATTTATCTGTTTGTTTATTCTATATGGGTATTTGTCCTGCATATATGTCGGTGCACAACATTTATGCCTGATGTTCACAGAGGCCAGAAGAAGGTGTCAGATCCTATGGAACTAGAATTACAGATAGTTTTGAGCTACCACATGGATGCTATGAAGTGAACCTGGGTCCTCTGCAAGAGCAGCCAGTGCTCTTCTCTTGAGCTGTCTCTCCTGCCCTATGTCCTTTTGCTTTTTGGAAACAGGCTCTTGCTGTGTAGCTCACACATATGTAGCCTGGAATTCTCCATCTTTCTGCCTCGGCCTCTGAGATCTGGGATTCTAGGCCTGTGCCCCTTCACCCTTATGATGATTGTCTTTCCTCTCCATGGCAGCATGCAAGATGAGCATCCTGCTCATCACAGGGAGTGTGGTGGGCCTTTGTCCCTGGATACAGTAAGGTTCCCAGGGGGAAACCCATAAGCTCGGCTGGTTCCACCAGAGCCCTTAAAGCAATGGTTCTCAACCTGTGGGTCATACCCTTTAGGGATGGTTGTCAAATGACCCTTTCACAGGAGTCACCTAAGAACATCAGAACACACAGATATTTACATTATGATCCATAAAAACAAAATTACAGTTATGAAGCAGCAGCAAAAGTAATTTTATACTTGGGGATTCATAACAACAGAAGGAACTACATAAATAGTCTCAGCATTAGGAAGGTTGAGAACCATCGTCCTAGAGGAAGCTCTTCATGGACAAAGATAAAATTTTTAATGCACGTTACTAGGAAAATATGCCCTTCCAAGGTACTATACAGCACAAAGCTGAGGGGTTTGTGCATAAAATGAGGTACAACATAGGACCAGCAGCAGGTTTCCTCGCTCTGCAGAGATGTACCTGTTCCTGGATAGGAAAGAAGGTGACAGAGAGAAGGAGGGCTGAGCAGGGTTTCAGGATTGAGGTCCCCACTTCCCAACATGCACCTGCTCTCAAATTCCTGCTTTCTGACTCCAACAGGCATTGCAAACTGGTAACCTGAAGGCCAAATCAAATCCCGGGCAATGTTGTAAATGAGATTGGACTCCCCTGGGCAGGACAGGCAGCCTGCAGTCAAGACTTGCAGCCTCCACCACTCCTGGCACCAGCTGCCACCAATCAGCTGGAGGGACTCATTGTGTCCTTACCCTTCCCATCCCTGATGCCCACACCCTTCTGCTCCTCCGAGGTTCATGTGATTCCATCACTTCCTCTGAGGAGCCCTGGGGCTTCAATTTGGAAAAGCAGGGAACCAGCATGGTGCTGCTGCTCCCTGTGTGCGGCATCTGAACTGAAACACAGGTTATTGAGGATGGCATTTGTCCTCCCTGCGACCCTGTTTTCTCCCAGTGCATGAATTGATTCTTCCCACAAGGCTCTTCCAATGGGCCTCTGCCCCATTTCAGCCCAAACCCAAGCCATTCTGAGACAGAAACCTAAAGACAACTTGGTCAAAGGTTATGTTACTTAGACACACTCTGCATAGGCTCTCTCCAAGATTTGGAGCTGAGGTTGCCCTTAGCATGCCAACCCTCAGAAGACCGACCGTCAGTCACCCATCCAGCCCCAGCCCAAGGCTCTAGAGTGCCTGAATCCAAGGAAACTTTGCCATATTATTTAGCCATGTTCCCAGGTGGAATTTTCTCCACAGCTGAAACCTTGGTGGAACATAAATCTTATAATATTCTCTCAAGATTTTAAAGGGAAAACAGTGGGAGCAGAGTATATTCAGGTCCAAAAAAAAAAAAAAAAAAATCCAAACTCTGCAATCCTGTGTTGTCAGTTGGGCAGGAATACACAAGAAGAGGGTGACATTCAAGAGCTGGGGTGGGAGCTGGGGAATCAGCTCAGTTGGTGACACACTTGCCTTGCAAGCATGAAGACCTGCGTCCTATCCTGTCGTGGTTTGAATAGGTTTGCCCCCTCCCCCAGATTCATACGTTTGAATGCTTGCCCATAGACAGTGGCACTATTAGGAGGTATTGCCTTGTTGGAGGATGTGGATCACTGTGTAGGTGGACTTTGAAGTCTCCTATGCTCAGGCTCTGTTCGGTGCAGAAGAGAGTCTCCTCATGGTTGTCTTCTGCTCAAGATGTAGAACTCTCGGCTCTTCCAGTGCCATACCTGCCTGGATGCTGCCATGTTCTCACCATGATGCTAATGGACTGAACCTCTGAGCCTATAAGCCAGCTCCAATGAAATGTTTGTCTTTATAAGAGTTGCCTTGGTCATGGTGTTCCTTCACAGAAACGAAACCCTAACTAAGACATATTCCCCAGAACTCATGTAGAAAAGCCCACCATGATGGTACACACTTGTAATCCCACAGCCGGGGAGGTAGAGATAAGTGGGTTTCTGCTGAGCCTGCCTGGTCCACATGGCAAGCTCCAAGGCAGTAAGGGACCCTGTGTTAAACAAAGAGGATGGTGTGTGAGGAATGATACCTGAGGTTATCTATCTTCTATATCCTCTAGCTTACGCACACACACACACACACACACACACACACACACACTCCATACACTCATGTGTATACACAGTTTTTCTTGGCTTTGTGAATTAGTTTGGTTTGATTGTAGCTGTCATTATGGATGTGGAGGATTGAGTCAGAGCATCATGTAACCTAGGCTGACCTCAAACTCACAATGTAGCTGAAGATGACCTTGAACTCCTGACCCTGCTACCTCTACCTCCTGACCTGGGCTGGTAGGCATGCAACACCATGCCCATTTTATCCAGAGATGGAATCCAGGGCTGCATGCCTACCAGGAAAGCCCTCTCCTGCCTGTGCTACATCTTCAGCCCACACCCAGGTTTCCTGAGTCTCTTTTCTGTGGCCTCAGAAGACTAAGTGGCTTAGCCACACTGAACATCTGTTCAGACATCACCATAAATAGCTACAGTACTGGAACAGCTGTTCATGGAGCTAGAACCAACATGTCCCCAGGAACAGGCTATCCTGTACTTGCCTGGCTCCTTTGCATGACCCTGTCCTGCATCTGCTGCCATCTGTCCAGCTCATGAGGCTAGCTAGCAATGGTTCCCCGCTGAGAGTCCTTCTTTCAAAATTCATTTTTAAAAATGCCACTGCACACTTCTGTCCATCCATGAATTCCATCAGGTGACCAGGTTCTCCACCAACCCCGCCGTGTTCAAGTTCCCCAGAAGCCACTCTCTATGACAGCCCATAGCCTGGAACTCCCCTACAGTGTGCTCATACACTACAGCTGGGGTTGGCTTTTACACTGAGGGGAAGTGGTTGCTGACTGTGCAAATCTGTCCGCAGACTCTCCTGGACATCTGCCTGCAAAGAATTTGCAGGTCAGGAGAGGCAGCAGGCTGGACCCACTCAGACTAAGCTGGGCAGAGCCAGACCACAATAGCTGCATTAAAGTGTCCTAGTTTCATTTCTGTTGCTCCGATAAATACTCTGACCAAAGCAGAAGTTTAGGAGGGAAAGGGGGCTTAATTCTGCCTACAGTTCCAGGTTATGGGCCATCACTGTGGGGAAGTTAAGGCAGGAACTTTGAACAGTCAGTTATATCACATCTACAGTCCAGAGCAGAAAGAAATGAAAAAAAAATGAATAAGTTAATACTTGCTTGCTTGCTTGCTTATGCTCAATTCTGTTTCTCTACTCTTACACAGCTCAAGATCCCCAGGATCTAGGGAATGGTGCCACCCAGGGTGGGCTGGGTCTTCCCAGGTCAATCAACTTAAAGAAGACAATCATCCCTAGACCAACCTGTTCTAGACAGTCCCTCGTTCAAACTCTCTTCCCAGATGATCCTAGGCTGTATCAAGTTGACAATAAAAATTACCTGGCTTAGCTGCAGCTGGTCAGTGGTCCAGCTCCATTTTCTAGAAACTGCCTCCCACTGTTCCCTTCTGGCTATTTCTAAAGCAAGCCAGGCTACCTTCGAGAGCACATAACCAACACTAGGCACCAGGTAAGGGGTTCTCTGAAGGCCACAGGTTGAGGCTCAATGATAAACTCTAGAACAGGATGAGGCCTCCAGAGTTAGCCTGAGAAAAATGTACGGAATGTAGTTATTTTTGCTAATGCGATTCTGACCGATGGTCCCGACCTCTTATTCAATGTAATGCTATTATATAATACAGGATTCTATTTAGGAAACAGCAGCTTAGATTCTCAGCCAAAGAGCAGGCTGAACATTACTGTTCAGGAGAGGGCTAAGAGCAGACTGACTGCACACCCAGCTCATAGTTCAGCTACCCCAAGAACCCTGTTCTCACTCCATCTGCGGAATCCACAGTCCCCAGTGCACTTAGACCTCAGGTTAGATGAGCCGGGACCCCAAGATGCCCTGACCAAAATATGAAAGAACAGAACACTGTCTCAAAACAAAGGCCAATTCTGAGACCCCTGAAAGAAGAGGTAAGGAGAGAAAACAGTCATGTCAGGAGCACACAGAGCTTCGTGGACAGCGGTGACCCCCAGAAGAGACATCCTGAAGATGGAGATAAGGAAAACCACAGAAGACCCATAGGGGAACATGAGGGAGAGGGTCCCAGAGAAGGCACTGGGGGGCCACACACTCCCAATGTGTCCTTGGCCCTGCATGCAGTGGAGGGGAGATGGGAGGAAGAGGAGGAGGAGGAGGAGGAGGAGGAGGAGGAGGAGGCAGGCCAGATACAGTAGAAGTTGAAACTACTGAACACAGTGTGTAGATCTGACAGGTCATGAACCAGCAAGAAGGGAGGAGAGATGGAAGAAAGGAAGGGAGGGTGGAGGGAGGGAGGAGGGAATGCAAGAAAGGAGATGGGGGAGGGGAGGGAGGGGAGGATGGAGGGATGCAAGAAAGGAGGTGAGGGAGTGGAGAGGAGGAGACAACGGAGGGAGGGAAGAAGAAAATAGAGGAGAGTAGGGAAGAATCAAGGAGGAAAGTGAGGGGTGAGAAAGAGAAAGGGAGAGATCTGTGGAGACCTTAATAATAGAGAAAGTTAACAGCTTTCTCCAGACCACTTCCCAAAACACACAAACAAACAAAACAAAACAAAAAAAAAAAAACCAGACAAACAAAAAACTTGCTCAGATCTTCAAAGACAGGTAGAAATGGTTTCAGGTAGTATCAGTAAATCCCTTAAGACCAAGTAAGATCGCAGCAAATGCTTGGCGCTAACTCCAGCCATATTTTATTTTTAAAATAGGAAGGACATTACGCCCTCAAGTCAGTTGCTTGGAAATTCACAGTCTTCTTTCGGGGACATCTTGGGTCAAGTTATAAATAAAGCCACCCCTGTAGCTGGCTGGCACATCCTCACTCAGCGAAGGGGGCCCGTGGGCATGCTGAAAGACCAACTGAAGATTAGCCCACAAGGGCCTGGGGGTGGGTGCCGGAGATGCAAAAGCCAAGAAGCAGGGCTGAGTCCCCACCAACAGGGTGAAGTCAGTTCCGAAGGGGCTTACCTAGAAAGCGAATTGGAGTCCCTGGGGAGATGTTTTTAAAAAAATGAATCCTTCAGAAAGCCCAGTGATAAAAAAGAAACAAGCACCCCGCTAGCCTAATGTAGGACAGACAAGCAGAAAATACAAAAGATGAAACTCAGACCGGAGCGAGGAGGGTGAGCAGAGAGCTGCGGGGGCGTTTAAAGGAACGACACGTGAGCAGGTCCACGCTAATAAATTTGGAAATCTAGAGAAAAGGGGGACGTCCCTAGAAAACTGTGCGTTCTAAAAAACACGCACTGGGAGAGATGCGATTATAAAGTAGAGAATAAAGGTGTAAAAATTACGACTCACGATCACGGAGCCTGGTCTAAGGAAAAGCACTGGTGTCAGAAGGGAAGAAAGGAAGACTCCGGCTGTCCCAGGCTGGAGGGGGGAGGAGCGCAGGTCAGAGGATAAGCCCAAGGCTTAGGACTCAGAGTGGAGCCTCCACCAGCATCAGCCTGGCATTACCAGGTCTCAGGGGTGGGACAAAGGGGAAATAAACAAGAGAAACATGAACTCCGAAAGAAAGGACAGGAACATATCATTATCTGGGGACAAAATGAGTCTTTCTTTAATTACTTACTTACTTGCTTGTTCGTTGAGACAAGGCCGAACTTAGTTCAGGCTAAGCTACCTCGAATTCCTCATCTCGTAAGTTCTGCGTTTGCAAGTGCGCACCCCATGTTTGATTTAAAAAAACAAAAAAAAGTAAAGTTTAAGACAGTCTAAGAAACCTGAAATATTGTTTCCTTGTTAAAGGAAAAAAAAGAAGAAGAAGAAGAAGAAGAAGAAGAAGACAAAACACTGAGGTGGCTGAAGAGGCGGCTCAGCAGTTAAAAAGCACTCTTTGTTCTTGCAAAAGAAAGAGATTCCATTCCTGGAGTGGACATAACTGCATAGGCTGGGATGTATGTCCAGCTCCAGGGGATCCTTACATGTACGGTCTGTGCAGGCACTGCACACACACACCCGGTGCACAGGTATACATGTAGGTGAACACTCATACCCACCATTTTTAAAAATCTTTTAAAAATGTAATAAAATGTGTTAAGATAGCACTTACATTTTGAAAATTCCAAATAATGCGATCTTGTGGAATTTTGACTGAGTAGTAACCTATGAGTGACCAAACTTAAAAGTGTTTACTCATTTTTCCATTCACTATGTTAATAAACAGAGTAGATAGATAGATATCTTTGATCTAGTGTCATGTCTAAAGGTTCCCTTTAAAGCATGTCAAAAATGTTCCTAAAGAAAAATTCAGCCCCAAACAACATAGAGAAAATAGGAAGAGGAAAAAAAGGGGGGGGGCAAGTTAATATCACTGTTGATGGATGAAGAATCCAAGTGAATTAACAACGATTCAAAAAACAAACAAAAAACAAACAAACAAACAAACAAAAAAAACACAGTGTCTAGCAAGAGGCAGGGGACCCAGAACTCAAACCAATAATGTCTTTTTATAAAGCAACAGCAGTTAAGACATATGATGTATAAAGATTTTGTTTATAGTTCTCAGGAAAAAAAAAAACAAACAAAAACAAAAGCAGCGTCCGTGAGAATGTTCAACAATTCACTCCCTCCCCTTCTAGGGAAGGTGCTTATGTTTAGCCAGAGGAAAAAAATGAGCCGTTAGGTCCCTGTGGAAATGAATTGTATGGAAAAGCATGCTGATAAACACAGGCACCACCACCACCTCCCTCCCCCAAGCCGTCAGTAAGCTCCCTTCTCAATGTCACCTGGGTCCTGCCTCTCTCGTCCCCTCTACGCATGCCCACACCTGCTGGCTGTGTGACCCTTGGGCTCTGATGTCTCCCTGTACCCATATTCACTGAACTCTTAGTGATCAGCTTCCAGAGAACTGGGACGCTCTGTGCCTGATTGTGATACCTCCAAAGGTGATCCTCCCTATATGTATTCCCCACCTGTCTTCCGTAACGACCTGAAGACTATGCTGTCATCATCCCAGAGCCCGGGGAGGCTGAGTGTGTGCCAACCATCTCTAAATATGTTACTTTACTAACAAGGCTGACTTGGCAGATGATCAAGGCTGGGTCTGATCTAATTGTGTTGGGGTCATTGTATTAGTGTGTGGACCCAAGGTCATGATGACAGGAGAAAGACAGCCAGCCCCTCTGGAGTTGGGGAACGGGAGACATGGCTGCCTTCTTCAGAAGTAGGCATTCAGGAAACAGGACCCCACTTCTATATCTCCATGAAACTGAATGCTCCCAACAGCCAGATGAATCCAGGGAGCACGTTCAACCTGCCTACTTTCTCCACGTATGCAGAAAGCACAGCCAAGAAGGATACCTGAAGAGTCCGGCCCCTAAAACGTGGAGTTTGTAAACATGCGTCATCAGCAATGGAAAGAATTCATTTCCATTTTCTCTATCACTACTGTTGAGATCTTTTCTTCTAGCTTCCCCAAAGCCTATTATTCTGGAAGCTATCTCCACTTCTGTATCCATCTTTCAGCCTTCCCGGCCTGATCTAGGTCCAGCACAGACCTGGGATTGTAGTCTCCAGGACGACTGTTACCCCTGTATTTCTAGATGATCGTGGTCATCTGCTCCTGGCCTCTGCTGGGCATCTCTGGTGAGACTTCCCACCCTGGTAGATGCTTTTCCCTTGGCTCGCCACTCATCCATTCATGAGGTCTTGGAGGCCAGTTAGTCTCTGCAACAGATTGTCTCAGTCCTCCCTGGAAAAACTCCTCCAACCTTGGTGCCCATGTCTCTGGGTGTCTGTATGTGTGTGTTTGTGTATGCGTCCATCTGTGTATGTGTGTGGGGGAGGAGGGTAGAATTTTTGTGGGTCTGGATGTGTGTTTTTCTGTGTCGACCTATGGAGGTCAGAGCTCGACCTAAGGTTGCTCTCCTTAGGAGCCATCCAACCTTGATTTTTTTGAGATAAGCTTTCAGACTTGAGACCCGTGCTTCACCAAATAGCCAAGGCTGGTAGACCAGCAAGACCAGAGATTGCTCCTGTCTCCACACGGATGACAAGTGGGTGCTCCCATGCCTAGATCTCTAGATGGGTTCTCAGAATCAAACCCAGGATGTCATGTGTGCTTGGGGAATAATAGTTCATACCTGAGTATTGCCTCATCCTCCTGCCCCTCAGCTCCCACTGCTATCCAGTCCATACCTCTGACACTCCGTGGCCTTGAAAGAACAAGACCATCTCATGTCCCAGCTTACAGTCCCTGGCTTCCGATGTGGACATGATTGATACCATCAAAAGTGCTTAGCACAAGCACCTTACTGTGCACAGTGGAAAACCTCCAGCCTCCCAGCAGTTCCTGCAGCTTCACCTTCCCTACTAACCAAGTCCAACCCACTCTGGTTCATTAGCCCCCCTTACGCAAGCCCCTACTATGCTTATGATGAAGAGTGGATGGATCCCAGTGGCCCCTGATACCACTTTCTCATGCCAACTCCAGTGCAATACAAACATCACCTTCACAGGCACCGTTCTGAACAAGCCTACCCTAAGCCCCTCTGTCACCAACTGTCTGCCACCGAATCTTTAGGCTCCCTTCCATTTGTCATGATTTTTTTAAACCTATTTTCTGAACGCATCCACCGTTACCCCACCCCACACCCACACCCCTCCACCAGCAGTCTGAGGCCCCGAAAGGTTAGAATCTTCCCCAGGCACCACGAAGTCCTGGCAGATTCGTTGTGACGATATTTCAGATGTGCAAAAGGATGTTAATTGCGGTGTAGTAATTAACCCGGTGCCATCTGCCAAACAAAGGTTAGTGCATACACGCGGAGGGTTAATATGCAGTCACGAAGGGAACAACTTAGCTCTCCCTGTTGCAAATTAGAAAAAGAAACTCACAGAAAGTGAGGAGCTCAGACGGAGCCATGGAAGCTTCCACAGGGCAGATACACAACCGCCCCAGTCACAATAGCATCATGGGTACTTCAGTGCCTACCGCTCACTCTTGGCCCCGGAGTTCTGCCCTCTATGCAGAGAAATCTCATTCCCAGCCGCCACACACTCTGAAGACTCCCACCTGTTCCAGAAGCAAGCCTACCCTCAGGGGACCAAATGCTCTTCCAGAAGGACATATAGCCCACGTTTTAAGTCAGCCCACTCTGGCTAGTGACATAAAATAGCTGCCAGAGGCTATTTTCTTCCAAACTGGTATATATGTATTGTACATGACACTGTGTTACGTAAGGACTTTTTTCTAAGATTCTTTCTTATTTGTGTGTTTGCAAGGGTGCATGCATGTGTGTGTGTCTGTGTGTGTCTGTGTGCATGCACGCACACGCTATATGTGTGAAGTTGCCTAAGGAGGCCAGAAGAGGGAATCAGATCCCTTGGAGCCAGAATTGCAAGCATCTGTGAACCATCCATCCGAGCCCTGGGAAAGAAACCTGGGTCCTATGCAAGAGCAGCCAGTGCTCGTAACCACTGGAGTCATCTTCCCCAACCTATCACAGGGACATTTTTCATACAAGTACATATTGCATGTTGAACCCACCACCATCTTCTCCTTCTTCTTCTCCCTCTCCTTCTCCCCTCCCCTAACCCGTGAGGCCCCTCTACTCCCCTAGACAGTGTCGTTCTGACTTTCACATCCTATAGACACATGGGCTTTTATGACTCTCTATGAAACCTAGGATCCACGATGAAAGAAAGTATAATGTTCGTCTTTCTGAGAGCAACTGAATATGCTTGGTGTAATAACCATCTTTAGTTACATGTGTTCTCCTACCAACACCATAACTTAGTTCTTCTTTATGGCTAAATAGAGTTTCACTGGGTATAGAGACCAGTCTTTCCTTACCCATTCCCCTATAAAGGGGCACCTAGGCTGGCTGTTATGAACAGCGAGTGCAGCACCAAACACGTGTCTCTGCACTGTGGTAACTTTTGGCAGCCCTTTGAGAAAACATCTGGGAGTGCTGTACCTGAGCCACACAGTAGGTCTATTTTCAGGGTTCATTTTCCGTTTGATTTGGTTTGGTTTTAACATTTATTGCGGCAACCTCTTAAAAATCCTACTTCTTAAATTTTTTAAATTTTATGTGTAGGAATATTTTCTTGCATGTATGTCTGTGCACCCTGTGCATGCCTGGGGCCTGTGGGGGCCAGAAGAGGCCATTTTGGGTCCCTTAGAATTGGAGTTGCAGATGGCTTTGAGCCACTATGTGAGTTCTGAGAATTCCTGAACCTGAGTCCTCTGGAAAGAACAGCCAGTGCCCTTAAGCACTGAGCCATCTCTCCAGCCCCTGCTATGGGCTGATTTCCGTAGTGGCTACTCAGGTTTGCATCCCCCTCCAGCAGCAATAGATAAGGATTCTTTCTGTTCTTATCCTCGCCAGCATGTATTGTGTTACTGGTTTCGTGGTGAAGGGGTGAGGGGGCAGACTCTTATTGTGGTACTAAACTGCATTCCCCTAGTAGCGGGTGGGTTCAGCACATTCTAACGGTTCCTCTTGTTTTCAAAGGTGTGTGTGTGTGTGTGTGTGTGTGTGTGTGTGTGTGTCTGTGTCTGTGTGTCTGTGTACCTATCTGCCTGTCTGAGAAACTGAAAGAAAGTTTCCCCTGAATTGGTTTTGACCAGTTTCCTGAGTCTTTTTTTTTTTTTTCCTCTCTGCCTGGTGGCATTCCAAACATGGTTATTTTCTGCTTCTGGGATGTCTGTTGTTCGGATTGTCTTCAAGGACTTTGCTAACAATTAGAAATTAAAGCTATTTTTCTCTGGGAAACATGGAGACAAAGGCTGTGATTAAGTAGCTGGGTTGATTCAGGATGTGTCAGGCGAGGCTCAGTTCTCATCAACATCCAGACAACCCCGAGTGATGTTAGGTCGGCAGCTGGAAGCCAGGCAGCACACGATCTGTCCTTTCTCCATCATGATGGTGGATGGCACACACTGGTTATGACGGTTAGTGTCAACTTGGGGGAATCTAGAATCACCTCAGAGATGGGCCTGGGGGCATTACCTTGATTCCATTAATTGATGTGGGAAGCCCTGCCCACTGTGGGTGGTGCCATTCCCTACTGGGATCCTGGTCTGTGAGTGTGGAGGAGATGAACAGCACTATGCATTCATCCCTCTCTGTTACTAGTTGTGGACACAGTGTGGCAGCTCTGTCAGGTTCCTGCTGCCTTGACTCCCCCAGCATGATGGACACAACCCCTCAAACTGTGAGCCAAAATAAACCCATCCTTCCATTGCATTTGTTTGAGTATTTTATCATAGCAACAAGAAAAGAAACCAAGGTCCAGGTGAAGGATGTAGGTGAAGGATGTGCTGTCAATTACTTTAAGCAACACCTACCCACAGATAACTAAGACCACATATGTTTCAAAAGCTTCCCAATTCAACATTTATATATATATATATATATATATATATATATATATATATATATATGTATGTATGTATTAGGGCCATCTCTTTCCTTTTATTTTTGAAACAAGAGATGCTTCAGAATTTGGATACAGGTACTCACAGGACTACAATTTAAAAAAAAATACTCCAGTATCCTATTGTAATATTGACTGACATGCATCAAAATATCTAACATGGGTGATCAACTGGGTTAGACTAGAATGTGAAGACATACCAGCTCCATTCCAGATAGGGAAACTGAGTCATTTGACTCTTTTTTTTTTTTTTTTAAGCAAGCCAACCCTGGACCCATGCTTCAACTCTACAGGGATATTTCTGGATCAAAAGGCCTACTTGATTTATCATCTCCCTGGATGAGACAAAGACTCAATATTAGTTACAGAAAATGAGCATCGAATAAAACCTACAGGTATAGAAAAAGCAGAAATTAAAAAAAAAAAAGATAATTCTATTCTCAGGCCTACAGAAGGAAGATGGCAGTGACAGAAGACACTGTCAGGAAACAGGAGAACTGTTCGTAGGTATGTCTTTCCAAGTCTCTGGAAAAAGCTGGTTTCTAAGGCAAGGGTCAGAGGCTGGCTTTGAATTCCTCCTGGCATCTCTGGATGCTGATCTGAGGCTTCTGATTACAGCGCTTGCTAAAACCAAGTCAAGTGACATCCTAACATGTGAGTGAGTTATTCCTCTAGCCTCCCAGCACAGCTCTATCGAAGACAGAAATTCCGTAACATAATCCCAAGCGGGAACCTAAATAGATAGCATATTTCAAATAATGAGTCAGCTCTTACTGCAGCCATCCAATTTCATCCAAGAATAGCACTTGGCTAATTAGCCAGGAGTCAACTTAATCGCAAGCTGACATTCATGAGAATAGAAATGGATTGTATGAAAAAAAATTGTTTACGGCTTGCAAAAGAATGGTTAGGGCTGGCAATGGAGGAAATCGGTGCAGTGGGCTCACTTCTCATAAATATGCAAGGACCACAGTTACAATTCCTTGCAGAAAAAAATCCCCATAGCACCTTTACATTTTCGTGTGTGTGTGTGTGTGTGTGTGTGTGTGTGTGTGTGTGTGTGACCACCACCCTAGGTGCCATTCTTCAAGCACCACACCTTGCATTTGAAACTCAAGAGTAGGCTGGGCCAGCTACCCATGAGTCCCAGGAATCCAGCTGTAACCCCTCGCCAGAGCCTGCTGCTGTGCCCAGCTTTTTTAAGTCTGAACCCCAAGGACTAAACCCAGGTCTTTATGCTTGCAAACGAACACCGTAATGAATGACCTAGCCTTGTTGACTATGTATTGATTGAAGACCCACTAAGTGCCAGGTCTTGTGATAAGTTCCACACATACTGAGTCTCCATTTTTGAGTGCCTTGGGGAAATCAAGCCTGGTTTTACTACTAAAATACTGTCGAACTCTTCCCAGGGCTTATCTCGGTGATCTACCCCAGTCTCCGAGATTCTTCATCCACTGGTTGTGAATCCAGTGGGGCATGAGAGAAAAAATACAAATAATGGTAAGCTGATAAGTGTGTGACCCGGCATAAATGTTTTCTAAGGCCACGGCTTGACTGCCTCTGTACCCTTCCTGAATTTGTATGGACAACAAGAGAACAGAAGGTCTCCATTGCTATTGTTCCTAAGAAGCGCTGAAGTTTACATGACACCCCATCTCTTGCTTCCCCTCCTGCCAAGTTAGCATGACCCCCATCTGGCTGGAGAGCATGCTGAACTAGGTTCTTGCTGTTAAACAAAAGGACACTTTTTTGGGTGGTCAGGTCCTTAAGGACCAGAGATGGGTCTCATCCTTTTCACCCACCCCGCCCTATGTTGCCAATACTGCACTTCCATCACAGGAAGAGGAAGTCAACATCGCAGAGCAGGCGTCTGGCTTCACCAGTCTCTGTCATTTAAATAAAAAAGAAGGAGGAGGAGAAGAAGAAAAGCTAGAGAGATCGCTGAGTCAGCAGAATGTTTGCCTTGTAACCGAAGAGCTAGAGTTTGATTCCTAGAACCCTAGAACTTATTTGCTTATTTATTTGTTTGTTTTTATAACAAACAAATAAATAAGCAAATAAGCAAGCAGGCCCCGTGTAGAGGCTTAAGTTTGTAATCTCCTGCACTGGGGAAGGGGAGACAGAAAGGTCCCTGGGGCCCACTGGCTGGTCAACCTGAGTTGAATTAGTAAGCTCCAGACCAGGGGAGGACCCTGTCTCCAAACCCAAGGAGGACGGCGTCTCACGGTGCCCAGGGTTGTCCTCTGTGCTCCACACCCGCCAGTGCCTGCACACACGTGCATGCAAACACACCTGCATGCAGACACAGACAAAATGTGGTTTCAAAAAGCAGCACACTTAGTTCACTTGGATCTGAGCGAGGGGAATCCCTCGCTCTTCAGTATGACCAAATCAAGTCAGGCCCTCGACCCTATCACGTGTGGAAGTATACGTGAGCCCAAGCTTGTTCCGTGACTGGGGGGGGGGGGACGTGCAAACAGGAGCCCGTAGATTCTGAAAGCAGTGATCTTCTCCTCACTACATCGTTCTGCCGACTCCTCGGCAAGGCTAAGGAAAGTCTGTGGTTACTGATAACTGTGACAAAGAGGGCCTGGCCTGGCCCACGTGCTATGCTACAGCCTGACTCAACTAGTTGCTACCAACCTTAATTTTTTTTTCGGGAACCTGTATGCAAAACTAAAAATCTCAGGTAGAGGCTGATTGTAGGAATTAATTGCCGTGACTGTTACTAATGCTATTATCAGCACTGTCACCAGCATTATCACTATTACCACCACCATCATCATCACCATCACTATCATCAACATTATCACCATCACGACCATCACTACTATTATCACCATTACCATCACCATCGTTATCACCATCACCACTATTATCACCATCACCACTATTATCACAATCACTATCATCATCATTATCACCATCACCACCATTATCACTATCACCATTATCACTATCACCATTATCACCATCACCAGAATTATCACATCACTATTATCACTATTATCACCATCACTATCACTACTACTATTATCACCATTACCATCATCACCATTATCACCATTATTATCACTATCACCATCACTATTATCACCATTATCACCATCACCACCATTATCACCATCACTATCATCACCATTTTCACTGTCACCACCACTATCATCACCATTTTCACCGTCACCACCATTATCACCATCACTATCATCACCATTTTCACC
>NC_034612.1:18413518-18436673 GCF_900095145.1 Mus pahari
CATTATCACCATCACTATCATCACCATTTTCACTGTCATCACCATCATCACTATCACCATTATCACCATCATCACAATATCACTATCACCGTTATCGCCATCATCACCATTATTGCCATTATCACCATCATCACCATTATCACCATCACCATCGCCAACATTATCACCACCATTACCACCATCACTGTCATTACCAATATCACTACCATGATGTCATTACCAATATCACTATCACCATCCCCATCCCCATCCCCACGGCCATCATTATCACATCACCATTATCCTCATGGCCACCATCACCCTCTTCATCCACGCGATCAAGTCACACATTCTCCCCCTAGTCTCCGCAGGTCTCCTGCCATCTTCAATGACGGAGGAAGACTCCCCGCCGGAAGCACTGGGCTGCGGTGGATGACGTCGTGGACACCAGGCTTAGGTAAGAGGTTCCAGCTGCCCACAGGGCCACAGTGTCCACTCAGCCTAGCCAGCACTCGCTCCCGGGCATCTCTTCACAGCCCCTGTGCTTCCTCTCATCTGTCTGCTCACAGATGACCCAGCTCCACACACGCACCCCCAGGTCTCTGAGCCTCCTACGCTCTCTATGAAGCAAACACGAACTCCTTCCCCAACAGGGGTGCTCGGCCTCCATCCCTCAGACCTCAGCCGCAGCTGAGATCAAGTCTGTCAGCTCGGTGGATCCTACCAGGCGCTCTTCTCAGAGACCGTGGTCCCCACACTGAGTCAGCCCCAGCAGTCAGAAAGCTACCCTTGGCCCTTGGTGAAACTCATCCAAGCCCTGCCCCTCCCCATTCCTTCTGTACCTCATGAGCACTGGAGGGGTCCCCAAGAGCCCTTGTGCAGCTGAGGCATAGAGACACGGAGTTCGTGAGACCATTCAGTGTCCAGAGCCAGTGCACAAGGAAAGTGTGTGATGCCCAGATACACACCCAGTGTGAGTCTTCCCAAGGCATTCAAGCCCAGGGCTAGCCACAAGATTATTTAAATATTGTCTTCCTATTTAAACAGAAAGGGAGCAGAACCCTGTTCAATCTGGAATTCGCCTACTCAGAGTGTTACACTCTACGCCTTTAAATAGGACTTGGGGTGTAGCTGTAAAATGTAATGACTCTAGGGTGCATGGCCTCATGTTCTGAGCACAGTGATGTGATTTCTATTCGGGCAGAACCAGGAGGAAGAGGCAAAAATTGAATTAGATGGTTCTTGAATTTTCATTGATCAGCCCAAAAGGAATTGGAAGAAGGCCCAAGCCAGGTTCCATTAAACTTAAGGATGGTGAAGATGACTCCAGTTCTCTGGTCACACCCATAATCTCCTCCTCGAACCCTCTCTCCTATCTACTCCTGGTTCTCCGTCCTGTAACTTCTACCCATACTGTTGGAAGAATACATCTGAAATGAACCATTTATTTTCTAACTAAAAAATAAATAAATAAATAAATAAAAAATCCATGATCAAAAAGCATTTGAGAGATACTGGACTCAAGGTGCAGACTCAGAATTCCCTCCTGTAGGAATCCCTGAGCCCTCATTATAATGCTGCATACTGTGAGCCTGCCTTTCCCCTATGTTTCCCAGCAGACAGAGTGAGTTACATGAATAATGTCACATGGGGGTGTACCTGTAAAAGGTCACTTCTAGAGGAGTGATTGATGTAGTTCAAAGAGCTGCTCTTCCATGGGATCTGGTTTGTGTTTTGGTTTGGTTTTTTGTTTGTTGTTTGTTTGTTTTTAAGACAAGGTTTAGGCAGAGACAGGCAGATTTCTGAGTTCGAGGCCAGCCTGGTCTACTAAGTGAATTCCAGGACAGCCAGGGCTATACAGAGAAACCCTGTCTCGAAAAGCCTAAAAAAAAAAAAAAAAAAAAAAAAAGACAAGGTTTGATGTAGCCCAGGCTGGCCTCAAACTCCCAACTTAGCCAAGGATGACCTTGACCTCCTGATCTTCCTGCCTCCCAAGTGCTAGGATTACAGGTGCATCCTACACACCTAGCTTACATGGTACTGAGAATAGAACCCAGGGATCTGTGCATGCAAGGTAAACATCCTATTAGCCAAGCTATTGTCAGAGCTTCAAGGTTTGGATTTAGGAAGGCAAAAATCTACCAGAGAGCTCCAACCTGACTCTCAAGTGGGCATACATCAAAGGCATTCATTGATGGACTTTCTGATCCACAACTCCTTTCCAAACTGCAAGATGACTGGAAAGTTAATCACAAAAGACCATTCCACACCAAGACACTGGCCTTCGTGAGTGTCTGCCCGGTCTATCTGGTCTGTGGGCAAAGTGCTTGCTGAGCAAGTGAGAGGGCTTGAGTTCAAAGCCTCAGCATCCACATAAAAAAGCCAAGTGGAGCCAGGCATGGTGGTACACCCCTTTAGTCCCAGCACTGGGAAGGGAAGTGGATCTCAGCGAGTTCAAGGCCAACCTAGTCTGCATAATGGATTCTAGGCCAGTCAAAAAGGCCGAATAATGATGATGGGCTGGGAAGTTATAAACCGTGGATATCTGGGGCTTCTTGGCCATCCAGACCAGTCAATAAATCAGTACCTAGTTCTGTCTTGAAAAATAAAGTGGAGATTGAGAGAGGAAGACACCTGACCTTGGCCTCTGGTTTCCACATGGACATGAGCAAGTACGTGTACGAGCCTCTCCTGACACCCCCGTGCCCCATCCTCCGCCATCACCACACACGCATGGGACCCCCAGGTCCCAAAGGAATAATGAGAAAGATGTAAAACACTGAAGAAGTCTTAACTGAGGAGAAAATGGGAACAACAACAAAAAAAAAGTATAAAAAAATACACCTGGGCTATTTGGGGCTGGGCTATTCAAACCTTGATGCATAGGATGGCCAACTGCAGACGTTAGCTCCTAAAAAAGATATGAACTTGTATTTCCAGCCCACTCCCTGTAATGATGGTCCCGGGCCATCTTGGAGCAGCAGAGACCTAGGCAACACTGACCCACACTGTTCTTCGGTGGATCGTGTGACAAGTGCTTAATGAACCAGAGTGCAGGCTTCCTTTACGGACAAGGTTATTTCATCTCTTCCTGTGGCTCGGGTACCATGCTAGGTACTGAGGACATCACAGAGCAGACTCACAGAGATGAAACAGTGGGGAATTATAAACAGTGGGGAGGCAGAAAACAGGCATCTCAGCCCGACAACAAGTGGGAGATAAAGACAAACTTGAGGACTGGACTCGTCAGAGAGCAGAAGCGGTCATGCAGGAATGGCCAGGCTAGGGGATCCTGTGTCGTGGGTTGGTCTGATGCTGCTTGTATTCTTTTTTTTTTTTTTTTTTTTTTTAAGACAGGGAGCATTTTATTTAAAACCCATCAGTGAAGTGGGTCTCTGACAAATCAATCATAAGTCAGTAACAGTATGAAAGCACATATTGCCACATACAAATTAACTGATCAGACCACAACTTTCTATGTTGGAACAGAATAAACATCCCTGTGGAAGCAGCACCTTGTGACATTTAATTTAGTATTCTTCTCCTTCTTCCTCCCCCTCGCCTTCCACAGAATCCACACCAGCCTCCTCATAATCCTTCTCTAGGGCAGCCATGTCCTCACAGGCCTCAGAGAACTCACCCTCCTCCATGCCCTCACCCACATACCAGTGCACAAAGGCACGCTTGGCATACATCAGATCAAACTTGTGATCTAGGTGAGCCCAGGCCTCAGCAATGGCCATGGTGTTGCTCAGCATGCACACAGCTCTCTAGACCTTGGCCAAGTCACCCAGGTACCACAGTGGGAGGCTGATAATTAATGCCAACCTTGAAGCCAGTGGGGCACCAGTCCACAAACTGGATGGTACGCTTGGTCTTAATGGTGGCAATGGCAGCATTGACATCGTTGGGAACCACATCACCATGGTACAGCAGGCAGCAAGCCATGTATTTACCATGGTGAGGGCCACATTTCACCATCTGGTTGGCTGGCTCAAAGCAGGCATTGGTGATCTCTGCTACAGAAAGCTGCTCATGGTAGGCTTTCTCAGCAGAGATGACAGGGGCATAAGTGGCCAGAGGGAAGTGGATGCGAGGGTAGGGTACCAGGTTGGTCTGGAATTCTGTCAGATCAACATTCAGGGCCCCATCAAATCTGAGGGAAGCAGTGATGGAAGACACAGTTTGACCTATCAACCTGTTTAGGTTGGTGTAGGTTGGGCACTCAATGTCTAGGTTTCTACGACAGATATCATAGATGGCCTCATTGTCTACCATGAAGGCACAATCAGAGTGCTCCAGGGTGGTATGGGTGGTGAGAATGGAATTGTAGGGCTCGACCACAGCAGTGGAAACCTGGGGAGCTGGGTAAATGGAGAATTCCAGCTTGGACTTCTTTCCATAATCCACAGAGAGCCACTCCATCAGCAGGGAGGTGAAGCCAGAGCCAGTTCCCCCACCAAAGCTGTGGAAAACCAAGAAGCCCTGGAGACCTGTGCACTGGTCAGCCAGCTTGCCAATCCTGTCCAAGACAAGGTCAATGATCTCCTTGCCAATGGTGTAGTGGCCACGGGCATAGTTATTGGCAGCGTCCTCCTTGCCTGTGATGAGCTGCTCAGGGTAGAAGAGCTGGCAGTAGGTGCCAGTGCGAACTTCATCGATGACTGTGGGTTCCAGGTCTATGAACACTGCCCGGGGCACATGCTTGCCAGCTTCTGTCTCACTGAAGAAGGTGTTGAAGAAGGTGTTGGCCAGCCTGATGGCCAGATGCCATGTTCCAGGCAGTAGAGCTCCCAGCAGGCATTGCCGATCTGGACACCAGCCTGGCCAATGTGGATGGAGATGCACTCACTCATGGTTGCTGCTTCGCGGCTATCGGGCGGACTGTGGAGGCGAGGAGGAGGTGTTGCTTCTTACAGTGCGACTCTTAGGCGGTGGATGTAAGAGAACCTGCTGCTGCTTGTATTCTAATGCTAAATTCTGGCTTCCCAAGATGAGGCTGCCGTGGACAAGCAGATCCTCACATACAGCAAGTGATGCTATATGAACCTTTTCCCTCCAACTTAACTGATCAATAAAAGGCTGGAGCCTGTGATTGAGCATTGGGGGGAGAAAGACGGGACTTGAGGATCCAGTGAGGGTGCTGCAGATGGAGGGGAAGAGGAAGACAGAGGTGGAGGAAGCCACCATGGACCAGAGAGGCATGGCCAGGAGAAAAAGCAAATAACAAGGGACTTTGTAGCTGGGGAATAAGTTAGTTTAGTGCTAAGCCTGCCCAAACTAGGCTTATGGTTTGTAAATAAAATACCAGGATTACAAGTCTTTTATACGGGCTTGTTAGGACTATAGATTTCTTACACAATCCTGGGGATGGTCATTAATGCTTGAGGGAGGAGAAGCCACTTGGGAATGGAGCTGAGAGAGCACCCAGGGCCAGGTCCTGTAGGCAGATGCATGGGGTGAAGCCGTTGAGCCCACATAGACTTACTATATACTACAATGAGTGGGCAGAAAGCAGACAACCAAACTGAGGCCGAGTCCAGATGACACCAGGCAAAAGCCACAGGCTACATGCAATGCCTATGGGGACCAGCAATCGAGAGGGGGGGGAGAGAGGGAGAGAGAGAGAGAGAGAGAGAGAGAGAGAGAGAGAGAGAGAGAGAGANGAGAGAGAGAGAGAGAGAGAGAGAGAGAGAGAGAGAGAGAGAGAGAGAGAGAGAGACTGACTCTGCACCTGGGGCTTAACATGGTCTCCTCTACCTAACCCAAAGCCCAACTCATGATCCACTGTAAGAAAGCAGATGTTTGGCAAAACTTTATCCGTACAAAGAACGGGAGTGTTGTGAGCCCCTTATCAGGAGTGATAGAAATGTTCCTGCAACTGGGGTTCTCAAGTATCTGGCAAGGCTCATCCCCACCAACAGAGTGGGCTCAGTTCTGACAACTCTTGGTGCTCCTGTGCCTTTAAACCATGATGCTTCTATAAGAATCCGAAAGTAGTAGAAAGTATCACTCAATAGCTATGTGTGATGGTTTGTATACGCTTGGCCCAGGTAGAAGCACTATTAGGAGGTATGGCCTTATTGGAGTAGGTGTGTCATTGTGGGCATGGGCTTTAAGAACCTCCTCCTAGCTCCCTGGAAGTCCGTCTTCTCCTGTTTCCTTTGGAATAAGATGTAGGACTCTCAGCTCCTCCTGCACCATGCCTGCCTGGACACTGTCATGCTTCTGCCTTGATGGTAACAGCCTGAACCTTTGAACCTGTAAGCTAGTCCTGATTAAATGTTGTCCTTATAAGAATTGCCTTGGTCATGGCATCTGTTCACAGCAGTAAAACCTTAAGACACTATGTCACCTTTAGCCTCTTCAAAACCCAGTGCATTAATCTATGAGATGGGACCAAGACCTATTTAACAGGACTTACTGTAAAGTATAAGGCAGAATACCTTAAGTGTGATTAAAGAAGGCAGTGAATATATCTCAATATTGTCATTTCTACCAGAAACTGATTTAAGCTAATAGGAAAGACTGATAGTAGTGGCATTGCTTTGGGGTAAGGATACATAGTTCACTGGTTCATTCATTCATTCATTCATCCCTCAACTCATGGGAACACAGAGAAAAGCAACAGCCTGCTTGAGATGTTACAGCTGCTGGGAGCCGCAGGGAAGCCTGCTAAGAAAGCTGGGAATCGGGGGAGAACCCAATCTGAAAACATCTCTCAATCTAGGCATGAAGGGAGATGGCCCCATCGGTAAGGGGCCTGCCTTATAAGCAGAAAGGCCAGAGTTCGAGCCACAGAACCCACTTGTATTCTCTGTTCTGGGGAGGTAGAAACAAGAAGAGGAGTCTCAGAGCTCGCGAGCAATGAGAGACCCTGTCTCAAAAATAAATAAATAAATAAATAAATAAATAAATAAAACCAAGGCAGACAGAGCCTCCAGGGTGAGAGCTGAGGCTCTCCAATGTTAATGTATGAAATGGAGTCAGGCAGTAATTGGTTGTTTTCTGGAGAACCCTCTGGACCTTGTCCTGCCAACGCTCTTCCGTCTGCAGAAGAGCCTCCATCAGCATCTCTGATTAAGCCCTCACAGGAGCATCCTGACACTTTCTGATGTTTTAAGAATGTTTGTTACATTGTTACAGCTGTGAGGAGTCAGCCCTGTCTCTTGTTTTGTTTTGTTTTGTTTTGTTTCAATCATGTTCTAATCCACCAGAGGGTGACACTGAATGCTTGAGTCATCAAAATTTGTCTGTCGGGGTCCCAGACCCCAAGAGGGTTGTTGTGGGGGTGGGGGTGGTCATATCAGGTGTGATCACGAAGGCAGAGCCCCGGGATGGGATTAGCATTGATCGGAGGAGGTGAAGAGACACAATAGCATATTTTCTCTGCCATCATAAGTGCACAGTGGGCATCCATCTGTAAATGAGTCTAATGACATCTTGATTTTGGTTGTCCAGCCCCAAGGACAGTGAGACACAAATGTGTTTATCTAAACTCTCCAGTCCATCGCACCATCTAAAGTAGCCAAGGATCCTGAGATCCAAGAGCCAAGGAGACATGAGTTGGCCATGGGCCTGAATCAGAGGGTCCAGCTGCCTCCAGACCCTCCCTCCAATTTGATGAGGTCTTTCCTTGACAGCTGAATACAAGGGAGGGAGAGAGCCAGTCTATCTTTGAGGAATAGTCTCTAGCTAGTTGACTGTTTTCAGTCTTTGCCAGCGGCTTTACAGGTTGGTCATTTGTTCCTCTGGCACTGACTGGCAGGCATCTCCTCTGGGCACATGGCAGCTTCTCTCTGGGTTGTCTACTATGTCTTAGGAGCCACATAACATGGTTCCCTTTCTTACTTCTACCTCAGCCTCTTCCTTAGCCTCCTCTGACCTGGCAGTGCAGCCCTCTCCTTCCTGCCGATGGTGTCTCCCACTCATTCCCTGACTTCCATCCATGGGAATGCTGGAGAGAAGTTTAGGCCCTAGGCACCTCCCACAATGTCCTCTGGATCAACCCACAAGAGATACCTGCACACCATGAGACCCAAGAGGGTCCCTTCTGCCCCTCTTCACATCCCAAGAGTACCACATGCTAAACTTGATCTTCCAACTAGAGCGTGAGATAGCCTGAGGTCATGGACTGTGTACTATAAGGACTCCTCCATCCCAGGGTCCACCCACCTCTCCAAGGGTGATGTCTCCATCAAAATCCTTACTCTGATACCCTCCTTCTAGACTTGAGCATCGCATGGAGAGATTCTGATTGACAAGTATATCCATGATGGATAACCCCCATTTGGGGGTTTAAAAAAATGTCTCAAGAGCATGCATGTGACTGCCCAGTGGCCAGAGTGGAGCCTCCACTGCCTGAGTTCCTGGATCATCCTGGTATGAAGGGGCCTGTGCTCCATCCCAGGGTTAGGGTCACAGCCTAAGTGAGAACAGATTTTTTTCCCTGCAGGAAACTATTGAGAGATCCAGGGAGAGATGGAGGATAAGACAGCATCCTCATGGGCTGGCAGTGGAGGAGGGGGTGACACCATAGCTTCCTATGGATCCTAAAAGCCTAAGGTTACTGTTTGTATAAGGAAGAGGTAGAAGAGCATCGCATCCCAGGGACCCATCCGCCTGCCCCAAGATGGTGACTCCTGCCCAGCACCAAACCCCTGTTACCATCACTACACCTGGCTGCAAGCCACCATTTACCTATTCTGAACTGAAAACCGAGCAAGCCGTCCTTCCTGAAGTTGGATGGTGACTGCCCAGACCAGCACAGTTCCTGATAAGAGAAAGGGTGGGTGCAAAAGAACAGGTAGCTACCTTGGGCACTCGAAAAAACCAAAAAGAAAAAAGAAAAGAAAGAAAAGAAAAGAAAAGAAAAGAAAAGAAAAGAAAAGAAAAGAAAAGAAAAGCAAGTACCACTGAAGCTTCTGTAGACTCACGCTCGTATGAACAAGAACATGGGCGTCAGAAAGATGGCTCGGTGGGTAAAGGTGCCTGCTGCCAAATCTGATGACCTGAGCTCAATCTCCAAGACTCACGTGATGGAAGAAGAGAACTGACTCCTGAAAGATGTCCCCTGACCTCCATAAGCTCACTGTGGCATGCTTGCCAGTGCACATGTAGATAGATAGATACATAGATACATACATACATACATACATACATACATACATACATACATAGATGTAATAAAGCAGGAATGTGGTAAGCAAGGGGGTGGGGTTTCAAGAACGTGGAACCATTATCTGTGGTCACCCTGCTCTGTTTGTGACACCTAATAGGCTCATCTTACTCATCAAGATGAACTCAAAAGAACCCTTCTTTGGGTTGTCACTGCTACCCCAGTTTGGTTGGCAAGAGCTAATTTTACATGGCTTCCTGACCTTGACTCAGTCCCTACCCCAGGATGCTCTACTGGGGCATCAGCCTACCACTTGGGTGACTCCAATGATACCCTGCCACTCAGTGGTGACTCCAACTGGAGCACCAGCTGGTTCTCAACAATGATGTGCAAAGACTGTGGCAGTTTAAATGAGAAATGTCCTCCACAGGCTCGGGTGTTTGAACACGTGGTCCCAGTAGGTGGCGCTGTTTGGGGCGGTTGCTGGAGGAAGAATGTCAAGGCAGAGCTTTAAGGTTTTATAGCCTTATCCCATTCACCTGTTCTACCTCTTAGCTTCCTATGAGTAAATGAAATGTGACCAGCCCACTTCCTGCTCCTGCTGCCAGCCCTTCCAAGCTGTGATGGACTTTGGTCCGTCTGGAACTACAAGCCAGAGTAAACTGTTCCCTCCTCAAGTTGCTTTTGGTCAGCATTTTATTATGGCACCAGAAAAGTTACTGACATGAAGGCCAAATACAAAATAAATAAATAAATAAATTAATTAATTAATAATCATAACAATAACTTGCTTTGCCAACAGAGATAAACAGAGCAGACTTCAGAAAAACATGACCTGGTAATGAGAGCCCAGCCATGCACCAGCAGGAATGAAGGTGTTCAGGAATGAGCTTATAGACAACCAGCAGCAGGGATAGAGGCAAGTATTACAGGGGATTGGGGGAGCCCTCACACAATCTGGCTGTCAAACAAGGGAGTTAGGAACAGCTTGGAGATGTCACCAAGTGACAATTCCATCCTGAGCTGAGAGACAGTGCTAATAATGTTATTGTTTAAAAAAAAAAAAGTATAGAAAACTGCACAATGTATTAAAAGTAAGGGCTGCTGTGGTTTGGACGTGAAATGTCCTCACAGGCGCCTATATTTGAGCGCTTGGTCGCCAGCAGGTGGCGCTGTTTGCAGAGGCTATGGAAGCCTGAAGGACAGAACTAGGTCACTGGGTCAGCTTTGAAGATTTGATCCGTCTCCTCTTCCTGCTCAGTCTCTGCTGCCTCCCAGCCGTGATGGGAACAGGTAGCAGTCCAACAATCCAGCTGCTATGAACGCTACCATGGTGGACCAAGATCCCTCTGAAACCGTGAGTCAACCCATTCCTCCCTCCCTTATAAGTTGCTTCTGTCCCGTACTCTGTCACAATGATAAGAAAAATAAGGGATGCAGACATGTGTTGGGTTATCAGTGGCTGGTGTTCAGAAGGAAACACAGCATTTGAAAACTCAAAACACTAAACAGAGCAATTAAAACTGAGCATTTCTCTGGGGGGGGGCTTCTCTGCACACTTGGTCCCTGAAACTCTACCTACAACCTCTGAAACAAGTGTTGCTTGCCCCCACCCCCACTGCCCCCCCCATTCTAAAGATGAAGAAACTGAGGCGTGAGCAAGCAAGCCACGAGCCCAACAGCCAAGTGCAGAGCTAGGTCTCTGTACGGTGGGCCATGATCTCCAAGGTTCTAGAGAGTTCTCTGAGAGAAAAGACAAGTCTACACCGCTTCTGGCTCATCCCTCTTATGCATGGCTCCCCTGTAAGCAAAGATCAGACTTTGTACAACATCTTGCAATGCTGGTTTTTGACATTATGGTTTATTAGTCTGAGTCCTGCCTAATTATCAGTTGTTAGAACCTGTGTTCTGAGCAGGTACTGCTGAGGAAGCCCGGCTTCATTCTGTTTCCTGCTGTGACATTTCACTAAATTAAATCTTCAAGCTCTCCCCCACCATGGACAGAGACGTCCTTAACAGATTAGAGAGCCTCGAGTGTACAGAGGCATCTGTGTAAGTTCTTGCTTGTCGTTATAAAAGTTAATTTTCTGACATCCCTTCCACCCCCTGCCCCCTCCACACACCCCCCCCCCGTGTGAATGCACCTCACCTCACCTCAATTAAGTGCTTCCCCTGCTAACAGATGTAAAGTTCAAGGAACGATGCTTTTAATGTGAGCTCGAACCAGAAAGCAGATCCATTCGGAAATAAAATATGAATAAGCCGCTTTCTGCATTGGCTAAGTGATTAAAAAAGTAATCTTCCCGAAGCGACGCGCCACATATTTGTTTATATTACTGTTAATAACTCACCAACTAATGATAAATGTATGATAATTTATCCTAAGTGAAACGAAGTGTGCCCCGAAGACAGACTCCATAAATGGAAGCTCATGCTCGCCCGAGTTTGGGGCAGGAGCATTAATAAATGGATTCTCTTACTCCAGCAAAAATTATCATATGCAAATTATATGCAAATGTGCCCCAGCAGCCATATGGGGTCCCTAAGGGAGCCTGGGAAGCAGAAACCCTGAGCCAGGTTCTGGGCAGTGACCTTGCCCTCTGTGGCAGGACTCAGATAGCCTTTGTTCTCAAGTCACGAGACTCCATTAATTTGCTCTTTGGTCATATTTAAGATTCAAGCTCCTTCGTCTCACTTCTCTGTACATAAATAGAATTAATAAAAGCCACCTAATGTCCTATTACGTACATTTAAAAATCATTAAGCCAAACTATGCCTGTGAATTTAGAAATTATGTAATTATTATCTTCATAAATAATACAAACAATTCCAATCTATCCACGCAGACAGACCCGAACTCTATTAGCATCCATGTGGCCTCTCCCTCACCCATCGCTGCGATCATTCTCTGATGTGTGGGAGACCCATGGAGGCCTCAGCTGCCTGGATTAAGGAGGGGACCACTCAACCCTCCGTCTACAGGGACAAAGGTGAGAGAGCAGCGAACCAATCCATTCCTGAAAAATTCTGGAGAACCTGACCAATGCCAGACGAAGCCTCCTCAGCCCGCCAGGTTAACACACCAACCCCGAGGCTCAAATCCAGAGGTCAAATTGCCTCCACTTGAGTGTCTTTCATCAGCAGGTTGTTAGGAGGAGCCTGTGGTAGCCTCACTAGACAGCAGGATCTCAGGACCAGGGATCAGACACCAGGCTGATCTCCGACAAGTCATGTCACACGCCAGCATCCACTCTCCAAGGGTGAAGCAGGGATGTAAACGTGATCTGCTCCATCTTCCGTGGGAACGGCAAAGAAATACACATGTCCGCAACACGCCCTTTCAGTATGTAGTTCCCACACATGCTCTTCATTGGACTTATGTGTACTCTTTGAACATCCTGCAAAATATAGCCCTTTAATGAACCCATTTTCTGGTTGTGTTTCTTCAATTATATATTTGCTTTTTATTTATATTTCATATACAGTATGTGTTTACAATCCTTCAATCCTCTCAGTAACTGAACAGAGTAGATGCTTTAATATTTATGTAACATAAATATAATAAAAAGTAAATAGATGATAACCAGATGATGGCTAGATGGCTAGATGAATGATACACAAAGATAACAGGTAGATGGATTATTGATTAGGATGATACATGGATTGATACGTGACAAATATAGTAAATAAATGACAGATCATTGAGAGAGAGAGAAACATAGTAAATAGAAAGCAAATGACAGGTTAATAAATGATAGAGCCAGGCAGTGCCCTGAATCCATAGAACCAAGTAGTACCTTGAATCCTACTTGGAGGCAGAGGCAGGCAGATCTCTTGAGTTCTATTCCAGCCTGGTCTACAAAGTGAGTTCCAGGACAGCCAGGGCTACACAGAGAAACCCTGTCTCAAACAAAATAAAACAAATCAAACAAAACAAAACATGGGTGATAGGCAGATAGATATGCAGACAGATGATAGATAACAGATAACTGATCAATACATAGATGATAGATCAAAAATTTTTACTTCTACATATGTTCAAATTGATAAAACAAAGAATCCAAATGTTCTCTCTCCTCGGTCTTCCTCCCTCTCTCCTTCCCTCCTTCTCCCGTCCTAGCCTTTCTCTCTCCGCCATTGGCTCAGCCCTTGAGGTGTCTCTGCCAATGGGCTTCTTACCTCTCGCATTCCCACCACACAGTCGAAACAGAGTCTGCTGGCCTGGTTGGTTCCCTGAACCTTTAGCCACCATCCATGGACAGGCAAGCCCTCCCTGGTCAGCCCGAGGTGACATACTGCCTCTGGAATGAGAGATGGTCCTTGCCCCACCCAACATCCCCAGGCAGAGTTGGACAAAGCTGGCGATCCCGTGCCAACGCCACAGCGTGAGAAAGTGAGGCAGGTTCTGGGCCCCATGCGATGGGTCATTCATCTGGGTGGACACTGTTCTTCCCACATGTCATGCAATCCGAGGTGTGAGACAAGGGTGCCTCATACTGAAAGTGCATCTCAGAGCAGGGGGAAGTGGGCTGGGGGGGGGGGTTAGGGCTTGCTGCTGGACCCAGGGGACTCCATGTGAGAGGGTGGACGTTGATCTTTCTAGAACACAGCACTCCAGTAGTCTCCTTGACGTATCATTTTAACCTCCAAGAGATATAAGAGGTATATTGTTTAAAGCAGTATTAGCTGCCTGCTTTCCATTTCGGGACAAGCAGCCTTGCTGTCTGAGCCCAGAGACCTCACCCCAGTACACAGAGCTTCCAGAAACCAGGGAAACCTCCAACGTCAGACATCCAGAAAAATCTCCACATGGTTTATGGTTTTCATAGGGGAGGAGCTTATATGGGGTTGTCAGAGGAAAGAGGAGGGGGGATGAAGAAGGGAAGGGAGAGAAGGGAGAAGCTGTAACAGCCTGTGACCAATAAACACATTCTTCATTCTCCCAACCTGCAGCTCACGGGCCGCACGCAGCAGGACACGGCCAAGGACAGCAATAAACGTGCCCAACACAAAAATCCTAAGCTTACACTTTTATAAAGACTTTTTTTCCCCCATATTTGTTGTTGTGGCCTTTATAGATGATGACCTCGTGGTAACCAAAGGCTGGAGGTGGCTGTAGGTCAATCCCTCCACAGCAAAGGTATGCTCACCTTTGTACTAAGTCCTAGGGAGCCCGGTTCTTGGAATGAGAATCCTTTACTACCTGGCATTTGCCTAAAATGCCACTCACTGTCAGAGCATGTGCAAAGCAGGGACCAAAGCACTGGATGCATCCCCAGCCTCGCCAGGAAACAGGACGAAAGAATGTGGAATCCCTTCTCTGACTTTCTTTACCCTAGCAAATTGCATCCAGGTGCCATCCACTTCTGTAATCTCCGCCTCAGCCCCTGTAGGTGCAGGCTGGATTCTGCATGTTGAACGGCTGCCATGATCTATGGCTGGGACCTAACTGCCTGTTGCTCCTAGACTCACAGCTCTTCACTGCATTGGAATATGGATGAGTTCTATAGAGTCCGACAAAGACATGTCCACAATGCCTCGCACACCTGTCAGAATCTGCCGCTATTTGGTCTGAGCCACGTCAGCCAAACTTGCATGGGAGAAAGAAGGACGACGCTACCCAGCGCCTTCTAGGGCCTCTTTCCACCATCCACCCTGGCTGGTCATTATGAGCACCTGCTCCTGGCACAGGAGAGTCTTCGTGTTACATCCTTTGAAAATGGCAAATGGCTCTAGGAAATTTAAAACCCTTCTGACTAAAACTGCTTTCACTCAAGAGCAGGACCTCTCAGCTTCAGGGGCACATTGGACAGTTCAACTGAACCACTCCAACGAGACCCTTCAGACATTGCTCCACATGAGTGGTCTTCATGTTCTTTGTGTGTTTATAACTAAACTGCAGTTTGGTGTGGGGGGGGCATGGTCATATATGTTCAGGTGTATGTGTGTGAACACGCACACATGTGCATACACATATATGCATGTGTATGGAGGTTATAAGACAACCTCACATGGCCTTCCTTGGGAACTGTCTACCCCTTCTGAGACTCGCTGACCTGGAACTGACCAAGTCATCTAAGGCAGTCCAGTGCTCAAGAGCTCCTTCTACTTCTGCCTCCCCTGGGCTGGGATGACAAGCGAGACCCACCACACTCAGTACTTCTACATGGTGCTGAGCATGAAACGCAGAAACTGATGCTTGCAAGTGCTTTTCCAACTGGGCCATTCCCTTAGCCATAAGGGAGCTGCGTGTAACCTAGACCCTAAGCACATCACACCCCCATAGCCCACCAACCCTGTCCCCTTCCCACTCCTTCCCTGAGGGACATGTCCGCAACTGTAGCCCTGGATCTTCCTTCTCTCCCCCTATGAACTGCTTCTCAACCAAATAAGATGACCAGGTCTGGGGATGTCGGCCGCTGTCCCCAAATGCCGACACACCTAAAAATATCACTTCAGAGCTACAGATGGAGCAGAGTCCACAGAGGGGCTGAGGCCAGCACGGTGCTTAAAAACAGCCTCCATCTAACCATGGCGAGTGGAGCCACGTGGTCTATGCTGCAAAGTCTGTGCACAGGGGTCACGTGACCCTTGGGCATCTGCGCCTAGGGAGACGTAGGGAGCCTATGGAGCTTAAGTATTCTACTGGCATCCACTCAGGCTGGCAAGCTTGGCACCAAGGGAACTGAAGTTTGATGGATGGGGGCAGAGTGCCAAGGTCTTGTAAAATGCACGCTGCCGGTGGACGCAGTTGAATCTCCACATGGGCAATGTTCACTGAGCACACACCTACACTGTGAGGACTCCTGTGTCACAAGATGCGTGCCTGTTGAAGGAGCAATGCTGTGTGTCTCGTGAAGCACTCGTGGGTAGGGAGAAACATTCTCAGGAGTCCAGGGACAAGCAGAAAATAAAGCAAAACTGAGCTTCGGCTGAGTTAAACACAGCCTGTCTTCCAATTGGTAGATAGACTCAATTTGGAGGTTTATAATCCCCGCTCCAAAACACTCCAAGATGAAAGAGACGTGCGTTGTCTGGGAAAATGCAAAATCCCCAACTCGTAGACATGTCTGACTTAATGTGTGTTGTATGCCAGCTTCCTCTGATGTAAAACAGCCCCTCCCTCCCAGAAAAGTGGGGAGAGGCTCCTGAGACTAGATGGGTAAATAGACTTCACATGTCTGAGGTAGTGGAAACTTACAAGATTCTCCAAGGTCCCTCTCCACTGTTATGGACACAATCACAACCAACAACTGCTTGGGGAGGGCCTCTGTCAACTGTGGAGCTGCCTGTAAGCTGTGCAGAGAGCTCCTGGCTTGCAGCTTTTTTGGAGTCTTCACTCCTGTGAAGGTGGACTTTTTTTTTTTTTTTTTTTTTTTTGAATGCTAGAGCTGCTTTTAAGACTCTGAGAAACTCCTCACCCTTGTTCCTATAGGTAACGCCTCACCCAGGCCCCCTTTCAGAAACTTCTCACCCATAGTCCTATAGGTAACCCCAACCCCCACACCCTTGTGAGAAACCTTTCACCCACGCTCCTTAAAGTAACGCTCCATCGAGGCCCCTGTAAGAGACCCCTCACCCATGTTTCTACAAGCCACCCCAATAAATCACTAGTTTGCCAGGTTGGACCTTCCTATGGTCATTATGTTGGTCTGCCCTCAGTCTCCTTTCTGCGGTGAGTAGGTGTGTGTGTGTGTGTGTGTGTGTGTGTGTGTGTGTGTGTGTGGTATTTCCCCCAGGAAAAGTCTCTCACACTATAACCCAACAGGACCCTGGCCATGTACCAGAGGCTCCTGTGATCTCCCACACTTCCCAGCACTTCTGCTGTCAGGTGATGAGTGTGACGGTCAGCTGTGACCAAGTGTGGACATCACCATGCCCCCTGGTTACCAACTCACTCCACAGTCCAGCAGCCCCACGGCTATCAGAACACTCTAGAGCTAGAGGGCAGATCTCTAATACGCCCAAGTCCCTATCAACCATCTCTCAGAGCTTGGGACTCTGCCATCCTACCCTAAATACGTAGTAGTCGCAAGAAGAAAAACCTGCAGCATTTAGGCTGAGACATCACGGCACTCACAACTCAGACAACTCTCCCAGGGCAGCAATTGAATATCAAGTCAACTGTAAGACAATTTCCTATCCATCACATCTAATACAGAGTGAACACACGGCCCACGTTTAATACCACTGCAGCAGAGCCCGGCTATAAAGAAGAGAGATTTATTTTTTATGAAGTCCTTAAAGCAGTCCTCTCTTCCCAAATGCCTCTTCACAGCTGGCTGAAGTCTCTGCCTTAGACACGAGGCCTCCATCTCTGCAGGTATTTGGGGGTCTGGGCCTTCATGAGCTCGGAGTCCTCAAGAGACACGGGAGAGCCCTACCCACAGGGTATGGGTGTCTTCATACTGCTTCCTATTGTCCAAAAGAATTGTTGGCTTTTAATTAAATAATCCTTCTAAACGTATGAACTGCTTGTGTCTGAGAACAGAGATGATGATAACGATGGTGTGTGTGTGTGTGTGTGTGTGTGTGTGTGTGTGTGTGTGTGCGCGCGCGCGCATGTGCATGTGTGTGTGTCTGAATAATCTTCAGACAGTATGAACTAACATAAGAACACTCCACACTTCATAAATGTAAAAAACGTATAAACTGTCTCTTTATCCAGTGAGAGTGGTATTTATATAACAATAGACAGTCGCTGCTTTCCTTCTGTGTGCATACCATAAACACGTCCCATAAACCATGAAAATCAGAAAAGGGCTCCCTAACCTCACAGGAAAAAAAAAAAAAAAGATAAACGACATGGTAAACTGGTAAACCGCTCCCTAGATGTGGCCGATATTTGCAGATTAACTAAAGCAATGTTACTATCCTATCTCTACAAAGAAAGATTCTGGCAGCGTGTTAAAAGATACTTTGAAGCTATAGCTATTAACAGACCACTTAAGATAACTATTAATGGCTCTGTACTTCTAATTGATTACGGTTTTTGCAAATCAAGAAAGATAACGCAGAAGGAAGACAAGAATATGCTTTCTGACAGTCTGTCCATAACTTACAAGAGGAAGAAATGTGGCCCGATGTCTCCCTTACCCCAGAATCCTAAATGTGGCCTTGATGATTTTAAATGCCCTTCAACAGCTCCAATGGATGTCTGCCAACTCCTTATGCTCTATTCTTGACAACTTCATATGTGTATATGATGTCTTTCCCTTATTCATTCATTCTCTCTCTCCCCCTCCCCCTAAAGAGTTAACCTTATGTGTATGGGTTGTTGGCTTGACCCCATAACTGTGCAGTGCCTCGGAGGCCAGGAGAGGGCATCAGATCTACTGGAACCAGAGTAAAGATAGTCAGCAGTGGTCACATCACTCTTAAAGAGGGCACACTGGACAGGAAATAGTGTTGTCTAAATTCCGCACTGACTTTCTAGGTACCACAGGCTATATTCACTGCACACACTTGCCATTCTATTGAACTCTTATGGCTAAGGACCAGGGCCAGGAGCCGGCTAAGCACACAGTACCCTCAACCCAAGTCCTTAGGAAAATGTTTCCCCAAAATATTCATATCTGGTGCCTTCCTAAAAGAACTTATTCTCAAGTGTTTGGGGTGGGGTTGTATGTTTGTTTGTTTGTTTGTTTGTTTTAATACTCAAGTAAAATTCAGATCTGGGGTGTTACTAGGGAGGAGGAGCCATCTCTGAATGGAATAACAGATCTCATACATACAAATGGGCTTGTTCAGCTGTTCCCAATCTGTGGGTCGCAACCCCTTTGGGGATCGAATATCAGACATCCTACCCATCAGATATTTACATTGTGATTCATAACAGTAGCAAAATCACAGTTATCAAATAACAATGAAGTAATCTCATGGTTGGGGTTACCACAACATAAGGGACTGTACTAAAGGATCAAAACATTAGGGAGGTTGAGAACCACGGTGTTAAGTCATTAAGGTTACAAATACATAAGTTTACAAGAATGCACAATGCCTTTAAAAGGTTTTTGCAGTAAAGTCATGTTTTTTTTTTTCTTTCTCATTTTAACAAGAAGAGGAGAAAGAAGGAGAAGAGGAAGAGGGAGAAAGGAAGAGAAGATGGGGGCAGAGAGCACCTTTATTTGATCCTCCTCGAATAGAAGCATTCAGGATTGACCAGGGGGTTGGGCAGATAAATTCCCACTCTTGCCTGGACCTCACACAGAATTCGGTATCCCCCTCACCATGTAAAGCTCCTGGCATTTTGGTTTTGATTTGTTACTAATATTTTTATCCCAGACTGTAAGTGCAGACAATTTATTTCACAGGCACACAACCCGAGTCTCTCTCCACATGAATGGGCTGTAGCACAGGATGGCCATTCTTAGATTCCCTGCCTCTTTGCAGTCCATGAAATATACATGAAACCCCTCCCTGTGCCACCTCCAAATGAAAAAAGAGTCAAGTCAGATTTACAGTCGGGAGGCAGAGCTCCAAAGGGGCCCAGCAAGGCTAATTTAATACATCTGTCATGGACAATTACATGCAAAATGCAATCCAAAACATCACACCCACCCCTCCTCCTGCTTCAGATTAAAAAAAAATAGACCAATTGCCCAGCCTTCGAATCTAACAGCTGTCCCACCAAACAAAGATATTAACCTTGGATGGTTTTACTTGCCAGTAAAATCTGATCATTCGACAAGCCTTTCAAGAACATTTACTGTCCCCATTACAGAAATTGCTACACTGGCTTTCTGGTCTTAAACAAGAGCCATAAATCAGGATTAAAAGCTGGGGGGTGAGCTCTCCCTAAGTCAGGAGGTCAATACCACCATCCTTAAATCCTTCACTGGCCTGGAGTGTATTACTCCCCACTCCTAGGTGTGTGAAGGTGGGGATCCATGTTAGGCAGAAGAGACCAGGCACATGTACTATGGTATACAGACACAAAGATTAATTAGTTAATTAATTAATTAAAATGTGGTTATGAGGAGTTGTCACGGCTAGTCTTGAAAAGGCATTGACCCAGATCACAGTCAGTCGCTAGGACAAAAGGAGAACAGGGATTTATTAGGGGTAAGATTAGAGGCAGGAGGATCCCTTGGTAGTGGAGGCTAGCCTGGGCTACATGACGAGTTCCTGCCAGCATGGACTGCAAACTGAGAGCCTGTCACTGAAGACCCAGACGAGCCAATACCAGCCATGACCTGAGAGTGCTCACTGGTTAGGAAGCCGGGGGAGAGTGAGGTGTAAGGCTGCTCACGCTTCTGAAAAACAAAAACAAAAACAAAAACAAAAAAAAAAACAAAAACAAAAAAAAAAACCTTCGATCCCAGCTCCTAAAAGCAATCCTAATAAAACCCAGTGGATCATCAAACAAATACAAAGGAGATTATCCAAAGGGGAGGGGGACGAGAGAGTAATGGGAAACAAGGGCCAAAGTACATTTTAGATGCGTATAAAAATGTTTAAAGCCAGGTGTGGTGGCACACGCCTTTAATCCCAGCACTCGGGAGGCAGAGGCAGGCAGATTTCTGAGTTCGAGGCCAGCCTGGTCTACAAAGTGAGTTCCAGGACAGCCAGGGCTACACAGAGAAACCCTGTCTCAAAAAAACAACAAAAAAAAGTTTAAAAAAACAAAAACTAAAAAACAGACAACACACAATGATACATGTGGTATTTTCAATGAAACTATCAGATAAGCTAAATACACATACATATATACATATCACACATGTATCAATTTGCTGCATTATTCTGGGCACGGTACATGAATCACCTCTTTGACTATGGTATATGCATAACACATATGCTTATACACATGTTTTAATTTTGTTTTCATTGTATGTGTATGGGTGTTTTGCCTGGATGTAAGTCTGCTTACCACATGTGAGCAGTACCCTTGAAGGCCAGCAGAGGGCGATGGCCGGCCTATAAGCAGAGTCACAGAGAATTGCTCGGCGGTATGTAGGTACTGGGAATTGAACCTGGAGCTTCTGAAAGGGCCGCCAGCGCTCTTAACTCCTGACCCATCTCAGGTACACATTTTCAAGTCTCAATAATAAAGTCACCACAGTTTTCAAGGACAGGATCAAACTTGCTCTACTTGAGAAGGTATCAAACATCAATACAAAGGAAAAGAGATTCTTCTACTTATAGAAATCTATTTATAAGATTAAAAAGAGAAAGAAAGGGGAAAAAAAAACCACCACAGGTGGGAGGTTCAAAGCCCCGCTAGTGTTGCCTGATTAGATGAGATGACTTCGTATTTCACACACTCCGGGCTGGGAAATGGCGAAATCCCAGTTTAATCAACCCTTGGCCCCATAGTTCCTCAGAGGAAACTTTTTCCTCAAAGCCATGAAGTTCAGCTGAGAATTTGTTAATTCTACCTTTTGTGCGCCCTCCCCTCTGATATCATCCTAATGAAGTGCATGGAAATGTTAATGTTATTTGGGATTTTTCGTTCCGACTCTTTCTCAAACTTTTGCCCTCAGACCTTTCTCTTTACTAGATGAAGCCGCAGAGAAAGGCCGATAGGAAGGAAAGGACAGACAACAGCAAAAGGAATAAGAGGCGAAGAGGTGAGTTTGTTGGTTATTAAAACAGTCATGCTGTCTCCAGGAAACCCCCCCCCCAAACTCGCAAACAGCTATTTTAGGCCCCAGTGATGAGATGCATGCTTGGAGTCCCAACATAGCCCTGACCCCTCCTTTCTATTGTCCAAGGTTCATCAGGGATGCTATGTGGGTTACAGCATCTGTAGTAATGGGTATTATGACATCTACTAGGAGTAAATGGAGGAGTCACATTCCCACCATCCACCAAAGACAGGGGACATCTAATTAGCAGGACAGACGTGGTTTTAAGCCATGTGGCTACTATGCTGGGTTGTCACATGGCACCCCAACCTGCTATGCAAAACAGAGCAAAGAGAGCCGATCTGAGACTCTAGAAATAGCTGGAGACATCTCTGAGTGGCTGGCTTCTTGTGTTCTCTCCAAACAAGTTCGAGTTCACCCCTTAGGGCGTGAAGATCGGAGGAAACCAGTTACCTCCCACACTCGTCTTATCTTAATATCTGAGGAAAATATATGTCAATAGACCAAGGGGGATAAAACCAAACTTGAAATGCATGCATGTTGAGAATAATGCCTACGAAGGAAAAAAATGTTCTGGTGGCTTTTAACATGACCTTCTGAGCTTAGACTTGGTTCTTGGCTGGCAAGGATGGGCTGTGTGAGAGACCTCTGCAAACAACAGAAGATATGACATCTCTTTGGTCACAAGCACCGTGCTGTATGCTGATCTGAAACACTTGGCAGCTGTTCTAGTTTCAGTTCCCCTGCTGTGGCAAAAACACCCTGTCGTTCCAAGAGTCACTTAGAGGAGAAAGCGTTTATTTCAGCATAAAGATTCAACTGCTGCTGGAATCACTGTCCATCAAGGAGGGGCGTTCACTGTAGAAGTTCCTTGGGGCAGCACCACGCCAACAGTCAAGAGTAGAATGAAATAAATACATGCATGCTCACTTGCTTGCTTGTGCTCAGCTAGAATTCTTATTCAGGTCAGGACTCCTCCATAAGGAATGGTGCTTCCCATGGTAGGCACGCAACTTTTGAGTCTGTAGACCAGTTTCTTCTTCCAGGAGGTCAACTGTTGTGGTTTGAATGAGAACTGCTCCCCAACATAACATAAACATTTGGTCTCCAGCCAGTGACGTTATTTCAGAAGGTTGTGGAACCACTAGGAGGTGGGGCCTTACAAGAGGAAGTGACTCGCTAAGGGCAGAGCTTGAGACCTGATAACCCTCCCCACTTCCTGTCTCTCATCTACCCAGATGTACATCCAGGAGGCATCTCAGCTGCACACACACACACCCACGAGTCACCCGCCTGCCTGGCTGCCTTCCCCTCCACGAGGAACTACATCCATTCACATTACAGGTCAAAATAAAGCCTTTCTCCCTTAAGTTGCCCCTTTGGCAAGTCATTTGGCCACCACAATGAGAGAAACAACTAACACAGTAAACAACAGATCTGGCTGACCACAGACTCTCGGAGTCTATTT
>NC_034612.1:18436742-18447491 GCF_900095145.1 Mus pahari
CTCCCTCCCTCCCTCCCTCCCTCCCTCAGCTCTGGGCTTTTTCGTATCTGGCATGGGAAACACTCCAAGATAATTTCTTAATGGTTCTGCTGAACCAACTATTACAGGAACTTTGTCAAGATTTCACTCCTAAGTGGTCCCTGGAGGATCGTCCCTGAAAATCTGCAGGAGCCAGGACATACAGGTGGCTGGTCTCAGTAAACACAGGAACTGCATCTGGATGCAGAAGTACGGTAGCTTAGTCTTGAGAGAAAAATGGTGGGTTCTGTAACGAGTTTGTTCTAGCAATAAGACAGTAACATGGGCTGTTTCATATTTGTCTCAGAAGGAAAGAGTAGATCTTAAAACATGAAGGCAGGATGTGGAGCGATGGCTCAGTGGTTAAGAGTGGGCACTGCTCTTGCAGAGGACCTGAGTTCAGTTCCCACCCTGGGTAGCTTACATGTGTAACTCCAGCTCCAGAGGATCCTATGCCCTCTTCTGGTGTCTGTGGGTACTGCATGCAAAAGATACCCATTCCCACAGAGATGAAGAATAATTTAAAATTGAAAACTTAAAAAAAACTAAGGTTAGTGCTATCTACAACTTCTTATCAGAACTGCTATACAACAGGTTGACATATAGAATATGCATCTTCTATAAATATATCAGTTATATTTATATATAAAGATATATCATATATAAATATATCTTACATATCTATATATAAATATACCTATGTATTTATATATAAATATACCTTACATATTTATATATAAGTATATCTCATAAATAAATATAGAGGTATATTTATATATAAATATATCACTTTATATATGTCTTATATAAACAAATATCTCTTTTTCTGAAAAATATGAGCTTATTTGCCTTTTTCATTGGGTTTTATCTTTAATTAGTCGCTTCTCTTTCTCCAGTGTCTCAAGACGAATCACAAAGATAAAGCTAATTTTGAGAGGTCATTCCAATCCTTACTAAGAAGCCTCTGGGATGTTCAGAGTCTGAAGGACATAGGCCAAGTCCTTTTGCGCAAACTGCTTGTCACAAACTGCACATTGGCATGGCCCCAACGTGAGACAGGCATGAAGAAGTGAATCCTTACTCAGCACTCACCTGCCTCCTGCCTCTCAAGTTTCCCGTTAACGCCCTCTCCCTTGGCTGCAAGCCAAGCACTTCCCACTCCTGCCCTGCCCATAATTACAAATTATCATTTGGGGCTGACATATGCATTCTCTGCCCAGAATGCAGTGTGGCCCCAGTAATTAAAAGAAAATTGCTCCAGAAAAGAACTGCTCTGCACAATTTACAAAGATAATAGAGTTTATAAAGCCACAGGGCCACCAGCCACACTGAAAATCCAGGCTATACATCATATGCATGTGTCTGTGCACATATGCATACATGTATGTGTGTCTGTATATGTGTATCCATGCATGTCTACGTGTGTCTGTATGTATCTATGTGTGTTCTGTTTGTGTGTGTCTGTGTGTATGTCTGTGAATCAGTGTGTGTCAGTGTGTGCCTTTGTGTGTCCGTGTGCATCTGTGTGTATGTCTGTGCATCAGTGTGTGCCTATGTGTATCAGTGTGTGTCTGTGTGTTGCCTGTGTGTGTCTGTGTGTGTCAGTGTATGTCAATCTGTGTCAGTGTGTGTCTGTGTGTTGTCTCTGTGTGTGTCTGTGTATGTCTGTGTGTCTGTATATGTCTGTGTGTGTGTGTGTGTGTGTGTGTACATATGCGTGTAGAGGCCAGAGAAAAATATCCGTTTTGTTCATTAAGTAATTATCTGCCATTTCTTTTGACACCGATTTTCTCACTGACCCCAACCTCACCAAGTAGCCTAGACTGGCCAGGCAGCGGGCTCCAGACATCTTCCTGTCTCTTTGTCCCCAACCCTGAGATGCCCGCTACCAGAGCCAACATTTTTACCTGGGTCCTGGAGCCCAAACTCAAGTCTGCACACATACAAGGCAAACACTTTACTGAGCAAGCCACCTCCCACTTCCACAGGCCAGGAGCTCAGAGTCCTCACAGTGGTATGGTTGTATTTGATCAATTAGCATATTCCAAACCGAGATGCGTTCCATGCTGTTATTTTTCTAGACATGTGTGCAGTTCAGAATAGGAACAATCTCTCAATGATAATATTAAACAAATGTAAGGAATCATATCTCTGTTTTTCTGAGAAAAGGGCAAGCTACAGTTTGAGTCATCTACCTGAAAAGAGAATCAGAAGCCTTGGGGTGCTGTGGGCTTTAACTCCACAGAAAAGCAAATCCCTTAATTAAAATAGGCATTGATTGGTCTTGAACTCTCTAAGCGAGCTCTGTGGAAGAAGCTCCCATGATGACTACCTTACATACATTTGCCAGTGACTCAGAGCACTCTGTGGTACCTCCACGCAGCTGTAGGCAAAAGCCTTCCAGGAATCATGTCAAGAGAGAAAGGATTTATCTTGCCAATGAGTTAGGAGAGACTACAGTGGCCATGGTGGCTCTGTCTGATGTCACGATAGGGGATGTGTGTGGTAGAGGAATCAGAGAGTCAGACGGAGACTAGAACTTCACACGAGCTCCCAAGTCATACTTCCAAGTGACCTACATCTTCCAGATGTGTCCCACCTCGTAATGTATGTCCCAGTTCCCTAAACAACATCAGCATCAGCAGACCATGCCCTCAGTACGAAAGCCCATGGGGGACACGCTAAAGCCAGTTGATAACCTCCCCTGACAAGGCGTGTCTGCATCACTTAAAAAGTCCCCAGTCATTTGTCAAAAGCTGCTGACGGTAGAAGCTGAGGGACAGATGGGAGGAAGTGGCCAAGGCTTGTGCCAGGCACCATCTTGGGGCCACAATGCTAAGCATCCCATACCTGTCATAGAGCTTGGATCTCATCTGTATGAGTGTTCCGTGATATGCAGAAAAGGGTACTGAGTCAGGGACCTTGGCTCTATGAGCATCCAACCAAGCCTATGGTTTCCCACCATATTGCCTACCTTGCCCAACAGTTCTCAACAGCATGAGAAAGTAAGGAGGGGGTTGGGTGAGCTCTGATTTACAGCAATGGCCCCAGCCTCCTACTGATAGGTGGCTCTGCTAAATCTCCCATATATAGACAGAGGGATACAAACTATTCGGCTAGTGTGAGCAGCTAGTGTGAGCGTCAAAGGGCTGATGACCGCAGGCCGATGCAATGGCGGGCACCTTTCTCTAATCAGGTTGACAGTGATAAAGCCGACCCCTTAGGGTCAGGAAGAGAGTACATGTGCAACCCAAAAAGCCGGCAGGGAGTCTGTGTAGAGGACAACCCTACCCTCAGTCTTTCTGCCCTCCGTAGGTGGAATACCAGCCACTCACTTGGAAGCTCATAGAACCTGCTGTTCCTACCACGATGGACAGAAAGCCCCTCAAATCCCTCTGAAACAGTGAGCCAAAATCAATCTTTCCGACTAAAAGTAAATTTTGCCAGGTCACCCGCCACTCAAAACTGATCACTACAACAGGCATAGTCAACACTGAGACTCCTGGGAGGGTAGGCCTCGCTCCAGGGGCTGGGGGTGGCACCGGGACCCTGTTCTTATAAAATCATATCGATTTGGTGTAGTATAAACAACTTAAGCTATCCCCGACTACCTTACAAATATTTTATGTGTGGGGATCGCGTGGTATTGGGGTCAGAGGACAAATTGCAGAATTCAGTTCTCTCCTTCCACTGTGTGGGTTTCAGATATAAAACTCTCATGCCATTAGGCTTGGCGGCAAGCACCCTTATCTGCTAAGCCCTCTCAGTGGCCCCTATGTAGATTGTTTGTTTGTTTGTTTGTTTGTTTTTCCAGACAGGGTTTTGCTGTATAGCCATGGCTGTCCTGGAACTTATTCTGTAGACCAGGTTGGCCTCGAACTCAGAGATCTGCCTACCTCTGCCTCTGCTGGGATAAAATGCACATGCCACCAATGCCAGGTGTAGATTCCTTTAAGAAATAATTTTATAAGATATGGCTGCTGTCAGTTGGTTTTATGCGGCTGCTGCTGTTGCTGCTGTTGCTGCTGCTGCTGCTGCTGCTGCTGTTTGTGGCTTGTTTGTCTGTTTTGAGGCAGGGTCTCCTGTAGCCCAGGCTGGCCTCAAACTCACTGTGCAGCCAAGGATGACCTTGAACTTCTGGTCCTAAAGTTTCCACTGCCTGAGTGCTGGGTTACAGACATGCGCCACTACACCCAGTTTTTGAAGTGCTCAGAATCAAACCTAGGTCTCTGAGCGTGCTAGATGAGCTCTCAGGCAATGGGTCACATTCCCTGCCTTGTCATTTATTTCTATTGGGTCACCTCCCTAGAAGTAATGGACACCCACCCATCTGAGAGAGGACACAGGAGCTGACTTTGGCCTTGCAGGAGACACGGCCTTTCTGAGAACATGATAGAAAGTCCCTGGCCAAATTCTGAGCCCAGCTGCGTTCAGAGACAAAACTGAGCATAGGCAACTTGTGGAATGTTGACCGGGGCAGATTTACATGTGTTCCTAATCTGAGCCCAGGAAAAGCTTTCCCCCATGTTGAATAATACTTCTTCAATTATTTGAAAATTCGTTGACTTGCTTTTCGCGTTTAGAATTTCAAAACCTCCTGACTCATTATTAACTTTTTTTTTTTTTTTTTTTTTTTAACCAGTGAAAACAGAATTCTGTCTCTCCGGCAGCCATCATAAACACTAAATTGAAAAATTGTTCATTTACCACAAGTTGCCACATTGTTCATTAAATCGCGCACATGGCAGGATTAACACTGCTCTCAGTGGGGGATAATTGTGACTTTAGTCACAATGAATGACTGTGTGATGGACTGACAATGGTGACCGAAACCTTATTTTTAACAGTTAAAAAAAAAAAATGAGACACAGCTGAATGCCAACAATTCCACACACACGGTGTGTGTGTGTGTGTGTGTGTGTGTGTGTGTGTGTGTGTGTGTGTGACCTCGCACACATGCATCTACAGCACTGCTTCTTTTCATGTGTGTGTTATGCACTGCAAAACTCCAAAAGGACATTCACATCCCAGTCAAACATTTAGGAAAAGCGTAAATAAGCCAGGCTTTGTAAGCCAAGCCCCCTGGTCTCAGCAGCTTTAGCTGCCATGATCAGCAAGCAGCCCGACATGTCAGAGTGTACAGTTGCCCCTGCTTTAGGCTTTGGTCCAGACTTTGTGTCTGGACCTTAAAAGTGAAAGTACATACAATTCTCCTTTCATAAAAAGAAATCGTCATCGTATTTTGAACTTTTAAGCATGTATTTAAAAAGTAGTGGGTTTCCATACTGTAGTGGTTATCCTGTTTGCCTAATGTAGGAAAGGTCCCAGCTTCAAAAACTTCCTGGTTTGCAGAGCTGGAGAAGTCATTTGCTGGTTAAGAGCGTGTAACTCGCCTTGTAAGGACCTAGTTCTGTTTCCAGCATCTCCACATTAGACAACCACCTGTTACTCCAGCTCTGAGGACTCTGACGCCCTCTTCTGGTCTCTACTGGCAATGCAATCATGTGCACATGCCCACACACAAACACATATAATATGCACGTTATTTTAAAAGGCAAAAATGTTTCTACCTCCTGGTCCTGAACCGAGGACAGGCTAAAACCTTTAAGACCTGCCCCCTCAGTGACCCACTTTTTCCAACAAAACTCCACTCTTACTGGGCTGCTTTAAAGTAATCTTGGCTATCTAGCTTCTAGCACTGTGAGCACTGCCAATATAAGTCACCCAGCTTACAAACACACTAACACAGTACTGTCTCCTTACAATGAATCAATTGCCCATATCTTAAATATTGGGAAATTTAACATAATCCCTTTCTCTGTGAAAACCTGAGATTCTAGAAACACACTATTTCCCACTATACCTGTGAACAAATACTTGGCATTGAATAGCAGTTACCCTTGAACAGGGCACACATTCCCTAGAGCACATGGCCCCTCTCTGCCTGCCCATTCATTGCCATCTCTTTGGAAATGTTCCGGTTGCTTCTGTGAGTATTCAATATGCCAACTAGGACATACCCCAGGCCAACTGTGAGCACAAAACACAGCAGTTGTCTTGACCCTTTGGGTCAGACAGCAAAGTTCACCATGCCCAGCCATACACAACAGGAGATTCCAGGGAAGGCCCTCCTTCTGCCTGGCCATTCATTGTTGCTCCAAGTCCAGACTCTGTGTTTAGATAGCACCTTCAAAAGACTGAGAAGTTGTAAATGAGTTTGGTCCACTGAGGGAAAAGCCATTACTGTCTTGTTGAACCTTGTCAACCTCAGAGGCCACTGCATAATTGGAATAAAAGGAAGATTTTCTGTATCCTTTGAATAATGACTTCACAAATATATGCATATTTATATTTGTGTACATATAAACAAACACATCGATGCATAATCTTGTTATTACATCTACTTCGTCTCAGAGGTTCCCTCGTCTAGATATGATGGTTCCTCTTCATTGTCACCTTGACTGAATTTCTAATCACTGTGGGTACACACCCCTGGGTTTGTCTGTGAAAGTGTTTACAGAAAGAGTTAACTGAGGAGGGAAGACCCACCCTGAATGTGAGCAACATCATCCATGTGCTAGTCCTGGGTGAAATAAAAAGGAGAAAGTGAGTTGAGCACCAGTATCTGCCTTTCTTTTCTTCTGGACTGTGGATACAATGTAACCTGCTGTCTCACAATGTATTCTCTCAATGTAACTCCTGCCACCATGTATTCTCTGCCATGATGGACTGTATGCCTTCAAACTGTGAGCTCAAATCAATTCTACTTCCCTTAAGTTGCCTTGGTCAGATACTTGTTCACAACAACAGGAAAATAACAAGCATACTACCCTTCATCCAATTTTATATCTTAACCATTTTAACAACTTTCTATATATCTTAAGTTTTTGGAAGAGTATGGCATTAGCTGGTTTTCTGTGCCAACTTGACACAAGCTAGAGTCATCTAGAAGGAGGAGCCTCATTTGAAAAAAATGCCTCCATGAGATCCAGCTTTCAGGCATTTTCTCAATCAGTGATCAATGGGGGAGGACCCAGCCCACTGCAGATGGTGCCATCTCTGGGCTGGTGGTCCTGGGTTCAATAAGAAAGCAGGCTGAGCAAGGCAGGGGAAGCAAATCAGTAAGCAGAACCCTTCCACAGCCTCTGCATCAGTTCCTGTATCCAGGTTCATATCATGTTTGCATTCCTGTCCTGACTTCCTTTGTTGATGAAGAAACAGCAATGTGGAAGCATAAGCTGAATACACCCTTTCCTCCACCAACCTACTTTTTCAGCATGGTGTTTGCCACAGCAATAGAAACCCAAACTATAACAAGTATACTTTGATGAGCTTTTGTCCATTCTAGCAGGCTCAGCCTAGAAAAGCTTTCCCTGTCCCCACGTTTTTAAAAGGCTGACTTAGAAGTCTCTCAATTTCAAACCCCAAACCAGGTGGGAAAGTCACACCCATTCATCACCCTTGCTAGAGACCTTCCGGTTACTTCCAGGCTCAAAGATCTGATGGGAGCCAAGAGCTTGCGACTCCCCCATGGGTTGTACATGGGTTAACAGTGTTATGTCCACTTGTCTACTCAATACCCAGCTGCCTTTCCACCCACCGGCTCCTGAGCCAACCTATCCAACCCTGACCTCTGAACTCTCCATTCCCAATACGCTCAGACCAGCTCACAGCAGCCCCACCACACCCCTTGGGAGGATCACAGAGCAGGGCAGATCTGCTATGGCTCTTGTTTCTCAGTCCAGGGGCAGCATGCTAACATCCCTAAAAGAAGTTAGAAATAAATCTAATGGAGGATATTCAGGCACAGAGCCATTTATCTGAATTCCATCAAAGGGACTCAAGTGAGGGATGGAGTCTGTGATTCAAAGGCACTCTAGGTGTTTAAAATAAAACTACTCCACTTTGGTATATTTAAGGCACATGGGGAGGTGGAACAACCTCAGCTCCATACACAGAGACAAGCTTAGATGGAAGAGATTTAAAAAAAAAAAAACAGCTTGTTTGTGAGTTGCAAAACATGCCGGATGATGGTGCTAAGCTGGGGGGACCAGTGCTTTCTTCCCAGTGGGTACAGTGTGGAAGGATTCTGGTGCAGACAGATGTGGGACCTTGAAACTACTCCCCAGTTCATTCAGATGACCACAGAGAAACATGGACCAGTGAATGGCACTGGACTAATCGGTCTAATGTGAAGGTTGCCATAATTGTAGCTTGGGCAGAAGTGTGAATCCCAGACCTTCAGATTGGTCTTACATGGTTCGTTACTAAGGAGCTGGGAACACTGGAGGGCAATGTTTTGTCTCTGACCTAACAGGAAAAGATGATCATGAGCCACAGCTGAAAGAGCATCCAGGCTACAGAAAAGTCAACTCATGGGTCCCAGGTGAGAAATAAATTCTTCTGACGAGACCAAAGGAACACCTGCCTTCCCATGGAAACACGGCACCGAATCTGCCATCCTCAGTTGGCTTACAGTTTCCCCATGACAGGCCAGACTTCCAGCTCTTCCCCTCCATCACCACACAAGTATAACACCATCTGCCAGCAGCTGGTGGATGGGAGAATGGGGAGGATTCTGGTCCAAAGGGTCAACAACTCAGTAATAGGATCATTTCTCTCCCAAAGTCACATGTGCATTCTGGGGACCACGGTTTATGATACCAGATTCTGTTCTAGACGTTTTTGAAGAGTCAGCTTTCACAATTTTCATTATGAAAAATAGAAGGTAAAGAAAAGAGACCGCGGGAGATAATGCATACGTGAGCTAGCCCTTTCACAAAGGCCATTCTATGGTGTGCGAATATTTTGAGCCATTTGGGCTAACTGCATCTAACAGATGGTAGGATACAGTATTTAGACTACCGCGAAGCTGGGAAGAGTTTACAAAATTAAAAACAGATATGTGTTTTTAAGGGAAAGGTAAGCTGTGGTGGTGAGCCAAGGTGAAGATAGGATTAGTGTAAAGGGGCCAAGGGGGGGAGGGGTTGGACAGGTGGTGGGAGGGGTCTACCTGTGACCGTTCACATGGCTCCATGCACACTTGAGATGAAGGGTCTCCAAACGCACGCTTCAAGCAAACTTGCTTTTGGAGCCAGTAGCAACTTAACAAACAGGTTTGAGTGTTCAAAAAAAGATCACACCCACTTCCGATAACTTAGTTCTGCCTCTGTGGGCACAGTCCCCATGAACAATGAAAGGCCGCCCTAGCCCCCCAGGAGGACTTCTCAGGAGCCATGAGGAAGAATCAAGCCTTCCTGGACCAGATACATGCCAGCAGATATCTGAGCGATTCCCCCACACACACACACACACACACACCTTCACCTCCAGGTCTGCACCTGCCAGAGAGGCTCGAGAGAGATATAGTGAGGGAGTTCAAATGCCCAAGGCTGATAATCTCCCAGGGTTCCTCTGTCCAGCTGCTCAGGCCCTAGCACACCCTTACACACCCACTTCCTTAGTGATGTTGTGTGAATAGTTAAATGGTTTTTTTTTAAAGATTTCATCTTATTATTTATGTGTATGTGTGTATGCCACACATGTGTGGGTGACCTGAGAGGTCAGAAGAGGGTGTCCAATCCCCTGGAAGTGGAGTTACAGGTAAGATTGTAAGCTACTTTATGGGTGCTGAGAACAGAACCTGGGTCCTTAGGAAGAACAAGTACTCTTAACTGCTGAGCCATCTTTACAGTCCCTTGTCTTCTTTTGGTTTTTGTGAGGGCGGAGGGGAGAGGGACATGTCCCCTAGCAGGACACTACTGTGACCACGGAGTGAATCCCTGAGTGCTACACCCACTTTCTACTCTAAGACCTTGGGCTACCTGTCTCTTTCATTCGGATGTTCCCAAGCTTTAGACTTTATCATTGGACGGCTACACATACAGCCTGACTCTCATGAGGTCTAAGGATCATTTAGGGGAGTTATCGAACCTAAATGTGCTCCCAAGAAAGAAGTCCCAAATATACAAGTCTAGAATACAAACAGAAATGTAGGGGTCAGGCAGGGGACTCCACTCACTGCTGAAAGGCAGCAGCCATGTTGGGGAATAAAACCCTTGACCTCAGCATCTGCTCCAACCCTAGGCTTGGTATCTAGACTGACCTGGTGACACAGATGTCAACGGACTAATGACAGAGATAACGTTGAGTCCCAAGGGTCTACATCTACACAGATGCACAAAAAGCTCCTTCTGGGACATACCCAGTTCCACTTTGGAAATCAGATGTATCTGCAGTTCTTCATCTATCTGTATCTTCTACACGGGTCTCACCCGCTACACACAGGAATAAGCCTCACTACTGAGTTGTTATGAGATCAACACTGAAGCCCCATTAATGCTGATCTCCTACCCGATGTCCTCACAGGAGAATGTTCAAAGATCTGGAAGAGTGAGTCCAGCTTGAACAGGAACTGGGAAGCAGCGGGCATTTCCACCACTGTGAGGTAAACGTTCTGCTCAGGCAGCCTTCCCGATTACAAATGGAGATGACCATCCACCACCACATGGTTCCATGCAGAACCCAGCTGACCGGATCGCCACCAAAACAGCTGGGCAGCATTTCCTTCTGACTGGGAGCAATTCACTGTAACATCTTCAGACTTCCAGTCTTGCTTCTTTTTTTTTTTTTTCAGGGAGGAAGAGGAAGAGGAGGAGGAGGAGGAAGAGGAGGAGGAAGAGGAGGAGGAAGAGGAAGAGGAGGAGGAAGAGGAGGAGGAGGAGGAGGAGG
>NC_034612.1:18447499-18458917 GCF_900095145.1 Mus pahari
GAGGAGGAGGAGGAGGAGGAGGAGGAGGAATACTGTATGTGCCACTTTTCTATGAGTTTGTTATTTGTGGTACATACCCACCCATCTAAAAGCCAGAGATGTGGCATTTTCCCCACACAGTCTGTAAGCGTTTCTCAGTACCCCATTCCCAAATACCTATCCCTCATGAAGCGTGACCCAAAGTCAAAGGCTCTAGATTAAAAGACAACGAGGGTGTGGGAAGTCCTTGCTTGACCAGCTAAGGTAATCACCACCCGTGTCTACAGAGTCATTAATACAAGATGTTCTCTACAAGGCTTGGATGCATGGGAGCTGATGGAGAGCTTGGGAGGCCTGCTGCTCACCCTTCATCCTGAACAGAGAAAGGATGAGAGGGACCCAAGTATCTTTCCCTGAAAATCAGAAACCGCTGTTCCATGGCAAGGCATGTTCCTGTGGTTAGAATGGAGTGGGCAGCTGTCCCAGAAAAGCCCTCAATCATAACATCCTAAGCAGGGGACAGACAGGAAAGGCAGCTCAGCAGTTAAGAGCACTCACTGGCTGCTCTTAGAAAGGACTCAGGTTCAGTTCCCAGCATCCTCATGGCAGCTCACAACTGCCTGTCACTTCAGTTCTGGGAGATTCTAATGCCCCCTTCTGGCATCCTCGGGTAGTGCACACACATGGTGCCTACACATAGATGCAGGCCGTCATAAACAAAAGAGAAAAATAAATCTTAAAAAAAAAAAAAAAAAATTGATCCCCATGTCCTGCCTGTACAAAAGAAGGATGCCAGAAAACACGTGCTCCAATCCCCACAACGGAGAGAGGTTTCTATATTCTTCAACTCACTGTCTTCAGATCTCTTCCATTGCACATCTGAGACCTGTTGGGCGAGGGGGCCTGGAGCAGAGCAGATGTGTTACTCTCATCATAATTAACAAAATGAAGGGGACAGTGGCTCGCCAGGAGGGAGAGGGGTGCGATGATTGTCCTGATCATACTGTTTCGCAGATTTACTGTACACAGATGAGGGCGGGAACAGAGGCGGTTAAAGAGAGCCAGCGGCAGCGGTCTGCATTATTACAAACACAAACAATGGGGACCTAACCCGATTTGTCAAAAGCGTCAAAGAACTCCACAACGGGAGTTTCCGGATCCCTGCCCTCTGCAGAGTCACTTCAAGGGTCAGACCCTGAACCAGCCTGAACTTGCGCTGGAAAAGAGAGGCCGAAAAGAGAGGCCGTCCCACTGAGAATCTTCCCCGCTTAGCCTCAGAGCCTCCTCTGCAAAGAGGCTGAGTGTACGGGTGAACTGCAGGGCAGCGTCCCTCAGAAGTAACTTTCAATCGCCTGACTTCACAATGCTTCCCGCACGCTTTTCAAAAGGTCCATATTCTTGGCTGGGCTGTTAATGAGATAGTAGATTCTGAAAGTGAACTCACTGGGGCACAGACAGCCTGCTAGTAGCAACAGCACTGAAGAAAGCCACACCTTCCTCCCAGCCACCAATCATCAAGGCTCCCTCACGGAGGGCGGGGCCTCAGGCATACTTCATCCCTGGTGAAAATATTAAGGGCTCTGATCTTGTAGAAATCCCGTATCTTCCCAGGCTCTGGTCCCCACCTTCCCTCCTGTCATAAGCTCCCATGCATACATAAGAAGATGGCGTGTTCTGCCTCTTACAAGCCATTTCCCAACTCTGGGAACTTGTGGACAACAGGAGTCAGTTCTCAGGCCAAGAACCTTCCTTTCTCTGATGAAAGATTTCTGGGGGCCTAATAAGCCCCTATGAGGCAGTTAAGAATGCCGGGGGCCCAGACTAGAAATTTGCGGAGAACACAGATTTTCATGTTGTGTTTACCACATTAATTGATAAATGTGTGCGGAGAAACACATCCGCCTGATTCTGCCAGTCGGCTTGAATACATACATGAAAGTGGTAGCCTCTAAGCTGTATGCAAAAATATCTTTGCAAGACTGGAGAGATGTCTCAGTGATTAAGACCACTTGATGCTCTTCCAGAGGACCTGGGCTTGGCTCCTAGCAACCACAGCAAGTGGGTCACATTGGGTGTATGTTTATGTATGTGGTATAAATGATGTGTGTATACATGTATGTGTATATGTGTATATGGGTATGAGTGTGTGTATGTATGTGCATGTGTTTATATGCATACATATGTATATACATGTGTGTGTATGTGCATGTCTCTCTGTGTGTGTGAGCCCATGTAACTCCAGTTCCAGAGGATCTGATAGCTCTGGCTTCCATGGCAACTGTACTCTCATGTGCATATCCAACACATACACATAATTAAAAAGGAAAACAATCCTTTTTAAATTTTTAAAAAAGAAATAAATGATTTTTTCCTTGTCAAGTAAAATCAAAGTTTTAGAATCATTGCAAAGAGATGGGTCTGCCAGTTGCAGGAGTCACTTCCCGATAGATGCACACATCTGAGCCACGCACACTCTCTAAAGGCCGTTGCTATCCGTCAGGCTTCAAGAAAACACGGCTACAAAGGAGCAGAGCAGACCCTACAAAGGATCAGGAAGCCCTGATGCCCAGCTCCCGGGCATGCAACTGTACAGGGAACATGATGCTCACAGTCCTGAGAAAGCTGAAAACCCTACACACTGGTCCCTGACACGGAGAGCCTGTGAGCTCAGTGTCTACAATGATGCTGTTGGACTGGATGCGCCCACCTATGTGCAAACCGTTCTTGAACAGGGTCAGAGCTAAGCAGCTAAATGGTGATAGTGTCTTCTCCAAGCCTGGCCCTTGTGCTGCTATCCTGAGAAAGAATGGTTTAAAAAAGGGGGGGGGGGGAGAAGACCCAGACTTGATGCTTCCTTTCCCATAAGGCTACTAATGGTCCTAAGAGTTCTTGGGCCCTCAGACACATGACCTGCTGCTCAATTCAGCCTAAACTCAACCTAAACTCGTGGAGTCTGGTACCCAGGGTCCGTGTGCAGCCCAGTTTGTTCCAGGGATGGAGCCACATCTAGGTTGCAGATAACTGTTTGGATACTTGTATTTTTCTTCCTCTTTGGTGTGGCCCCATCCCTCATACACAGACATGTCAGCGGGTTCTAATTGAGTTAGTGTGGAATGGGAGGAGCTGGAGGACATGGTTCACTTAGTGAAGCACTTGACAAGTAAGCATGAACACGGGTTTCCTTATCCCCAGCACCCACATAAAGCCGGGCACAAAAACGCACATCTCTAACTCCCAACTCTGGGAAACAGAGACAGGAGGATGGCTGAGACTCTCTGGCCAGTCAGTCTAGCCATGTTGGTGAGCTCCAGGTCTCAGTGAGAGACCCTGATTCAAAAAGTAATGTAACAGTTGGGGAAGACATGGACCTCTGACCTCTACAAGCATGTGCGAGCCGACATACACAGGCACCAAAGAGAGACAAGGAGACAATCAGTGGGTGCAGCTGAAAAGACAGGTGTCCCTTGGTGGCTTTGTGACCTAGACACTGCTCTGTGTCAGATGACACATGAGCAAAGCGGTCTTGGCAGAGGGTGGTGGGTGAGGCAGGGGCTAGAACAGGCTTCCTCTAAAGCAGGCAGAAGCTATCCAAGTCCCCAGGAGCCTTGGAGATGCCAGCTTTGTCACTGGTCTAAATGTACGCCAGTTCTCCTGATTTGAAAACATTGACATTCCTGTTCAAAAAGCAAAGGATGCTGCCTGCACTTGACCAAGCATAGCGTGCCCATGGGCAGTGTCTGACCTATGGCTGCTATTTCGTCTTTACCAGCCTGCACAGTTCCAATTTCCAGAGTACTCAGTGTCTCGGCACAGCATCCTTCTGTCCAGCGTTCATTACTGACCAGAGCGTTCACATACCCTCAGGCTCCATCCTCAGCGTGGTTAAAATGCCCGGGCTCCCTTCAAGAGTGCTGGCACACACACTGCCCAGTCTCAAATGATTCACCATCAGTTCCAGAAACAAGAGATACAGGAGCCAAGCACGTGGGCAGAAAGACCCGAGGGAGACCCCGAGCTTGCCGGCGTGAACTCTCTCTGCCAATGAATTGAGACACCAGCAGCGTGTGCCGATCCCATACCAGAGCCTGCTGTGCTAGAAATGTCACCTTGACACCCTCACTGCCAGATCCGACCATTTAGGACAGGGACACCCAGGGATTTAATGCACCGAAACCCCAACACGAAGAGAGCAGTCCTTCATATCTCAAGCTCAGAGACTCTGCCCTGTCTGGGAGTATAATTGAACTGGAGAGAAAACCATGGGAGACAGGATTATGCGGTTGGCTCACTGTTCTTGCTCCTCTCATGATGTGTTAGTCAGCCAGAACTCTTCAAACCACAAATGAGGCAAACTTAGTAGCTTAAATTTAAAACACAGCTCATTGGTTCTTGTAGGTAAACAGCTTTGTGGTAAAACTGAAACTTCAGGTATGGCTGCATCAAGCTTTATACAAGGCCACTCTCTGAGTTCCCCAATGGCCCCAGCTTGTATCTTTTTGTTTGTTAAGATAAGGGCTTCATATAAGCCAAACTGAACTCTAACTCATGACACAGCCAGGGATGATCTTGAATTTCTCAACTTCCCATCTCTACCTCCCAAGTGCTAGAATTCCCAGCATGCACCACCAGTTACTATTTATAGGATGCTGGGAATCAAACTCAGGATTTTTGGGGCATGCCGAGTATTCTGCTAACAGGGGTACAGTCCTGGCTGCCCTGGCTACAATGTAATCATCTTTGCTGCGTCTCGTCCCCACAAAATGTGGCCTTATCACCTTTCGAGTCTCCAACAAAAGAACCAAGCCTGCATTCTTCTCCACTGCGATTGGATCCCATGCCAACCTCTGATTCACTGTGGGCAGGCAGTGGAAAAGGTCCATTGCTTCCCTTCCGCATCTCCTGAGCCTGACCTCACCAAGTGGACTGCTTTGGGGGGATGACTCCCCCCCCCAAAGGAAAGAAGATACCGTGACGGGAAGCCACGGCGGGAGCTGAATGTACAGATGACATCAGTGTCCTCAAGAGGGAAAACAAACTCCACCTGTGACCCAGAACAAGCCTAATATTTAGGAACTAGCAACCTCCCCCAGGCCATGCAAGTACAAAGTATGAGGCCGGGAAACATGAAGCCCACCCTAGAGCTGAGACCGAAGGGAGAATCATAGTAAGTCCAGGACTTACTATGTAAATATGTAAGGAGAGTCACACTATGAACAAGAGAATTGCAAAGTGACTGACTTGTGACCATTCCTAAATCCCACCCAGGGCAGGCACACATCAGGAACACAGCACAATGGACAGAGGGAAGGGCTAACCTTTGGCTCAGCAGAGAAATATCCCAACCGTGTGAAGCAGCAAAGGGCATGACACATCCATTCCTCTGCCTCCTCGAAGAACCTGGGGTGACGATGGGGTCAGAAAAGCAGGCCCAGGAACCTGCTAACAACTAGACGCTGCCTATTCAATGTACACACGGCTGGAAGCTGAAGCATCCATCTTCAGGCTCCCCATAGAGCAGTCTGTGTTGACCGCAAAGCCACGGGGTCTCACTGGCTGGCCTGGAACTCACCAGGTAGACCAAGCTAGCTCAAACTCAGAGATTTGACATGCCTCTGGCCCCTCCCCCATCCCCGAGTTCTGGGATTAGAGACACGCACTCCTTGCCTGGTATATGGCAATCCTTTTCTAAAAGCTGGCTCCCTGATGCCTGTGCTGGCACAGAGGTAAGCCGTTTGTCCTCTAAACACACCACAGTGAGCCACTCAAGCGTCCCCATAGTAACTGCTCTCTATAGCACAGACTCTCCCAGGTGTAAAAGACAAAACCATGTACAGCGACCACTAAAGTGTGGCTATAGGCTGCATCCCTTTCTAGAAATTTCTCCGTGACAGCCAAGACCGAGAGCATCTGCTAAGTTCAATGGACAAGACTGAAGCGCAGAGCCATCTTTAACAAAATGACTTTTACTACCCTTTCCAGAAAATTCCCTCTAGGAACATGGAGCTGAGAAAAAAAGGAAAGGGTCTCACTGCCTTTGCTTCAGGGAACTGCCCCCAAACTAGTTTGCTTGAACAAGCAGTTGCTCAGTTGGGCTATATGCATATTTAAAAATAAAAAATAAAAAAATAAAATAAAATAAAAAGACTGCACCAAGAGTCACTGTGAACTTCCCTCTTGGCCATATCTAGGTGACCCCCCATACACTGAGGGATCAGCCACCTGGGCTCAGACCCTCAGATTCTAAACAGACCTCCTGACATCTATCCCTGATACCCTGCTGAGGCTCACACAGCCCTTTCCTCGACTGTAAAATACGAAAGTTAGCTTTGCTTAACTAAGAAGCTGTGCTCTGGCCATTGAGAGATGAACAGTTCTGCCTCATAGCATCTCCTTCATCTTGGCTAGTTCCCCTCTGCAGTGGCTCAATGGCAGCTACCCACAGGAACCTGGAACAGGAAAGGACACAGCCAGAGCTCTGCCCAGCTTCCCACCACACACATGGTGGCATCGCATACCCCAGGTCCCTTTACTCCCCTTGGATGAGCCTTGTCTGGCCTCTGGGAACAGCCCCTTCTCTATTGCTCCATCATCCTAGAGGTGGCAGCTGTCAGCTGTGTGGCTGAGAGTGGAGTATCTTCACCCCCTGTGTTCAGCTGCCAGCTCTTCCTTCATTTCAAAGCCAATGTGTGGGATGGAGATGGTTCAGTGGTCAAGAGTGCTTCCTGCTCTTGCAGAGGAACCAAGTTCAGGTTCTTAGCATCCTGCAGGGACATCTCACTAAACTGCAGTTCCTGGGCATCTCATACCTTCTTCCTGTCTCAAAGGGCACCTACATTCATGTGAATCACGTATAGATGCAGCTAAAACTACACATAAAATAAAATAATGTTTAATTTAAAAGATGGGGCTGGCTGGTCAGTGATGGTGCAGGCTTTTAATCTCAGCACTCAGGTGGAAGAGTCAGTTGGATCTCTGAGCCCAAGGTCCGCCTCGTCTACAGAGTGAGTTCCAGGACAGCAAAGGCTACACAGAGAAACCCTGTCTTTAAAAAAAAAAAAAAAAAAAAAAGTTGGGGAGCTGGAGAGATGGCTTAGTCATTAGGAATACTTGCTGCTCTTACAGAAGACCTGGTTTTTATTCCCAGAACCCACACGGAAGTTTACAACCACCCAAAGCTCTAGTTCCAGGGGCTGTAACACCCTCTTCTGGTCTCCAGGAGTACCAGGCCTGCACACAGTACACAGCATACAAGCAGGCAAAACACTCAGATGTAAAATGAATAAATCTAACTTTAAAAAAATTTAAATGCACGCAACCGGGAATACGGTGTTCTTTGGTCCAAGCTGTATCCAAATGACAGGAAAGGCACACAGTTAAGATGTCAGTTAGAATGCAGAGCTTGTCAGAATGTCACACCCAGGCACACAGCCTAGAGATGGAAACTGGTTAAAATGAAAATGTCGGGGAACCGTATACCAACCTAATATCGAAAGCGTATTTATGAAAGAATCCATTCGCCTGGAATGCATAGCCATGCTAAGCATGTAAGCAATTGAGAGCTCTCAGCCTTCTGAGGAGAAACACTGAAATCCACAACCATAGTTAGAAATGCCAGCAGCCTCCTCGTAGTGATGGAAGGAAAAGTATAGGCAAAAAACTCCACTAGGGATTGAGTTACCACTAGGTGGAGAATAGCTAATAATGGCTAATGGCTCGTCCAGCCTACCTGACACTTACAGAGCATCCCACCCGGGAACAGCAATGGTATCCTTGTCAAGACCACAGGGAGGGGTTAGCAAGATAGACCCTATTTTAAAAACAATCAGGAAGGGCCAGTAGAGGAGGGGCCTATTTATAATCCCAGAGATTAGGATACTGAAGAGGAGGAATTGGGAGTTCAAGGACAGCCTGGCTATACTGTAAGACTCTGTCATAAAAGATAAGAACTGCTTAAATATATACATTCACTAACAAAGTACTATCAGAGCAAAACGGAAAAGACTAGAAGTTTACAGCAGAAAGGTATCTGATCCTAACTACTCTGGAGGCTTGAGGCAGGGGGATGGCAAGGTGAGGACTGCCCAGGCTGCATGACAAGTTCAAGGCCAGTCTGGGTAACTTGGTGAAGGTCTGTTTCCAAAGGATGGAAAGAGCTTGACGATACAATAAGGTACCATGGGAGATGTCTACAGAGCACAAGTAAACTCCATGTTGGATATGCAATACAGAATCAGACAGGAATGTGGGCCAGGAGCCCTCAACACTTCCATAGAAACCATAGGCACCGCCTACCTATGAGTCAAAAAGCAAGCTACAGCAGACATTAGCAAAATAAATATAAACTGTAAGAAATAACGTTATAGCAAAATCTCAGAGGCAGAGCTAAAACAGTGCCTGCAAGAGACCGTAGAGGTTTGTACCAGAAAAGAAAAGGCTCCATCTATCATGTAAGTGTGCATATGAAAGAACTAAGGGAAGAAAATTCAACACAGAGCCAGAAAAGAAAATAATAAATATTTGAACAGAAATCAATTAAAAATGACAAAAGAAGCAATAATAATAATAAAGAAAACCCGATAGGAACAGAAAGCTGTCTCTTTTAAGAAGACAGACAAGGTCCCGTCAACTCCAACCAGGCTGCCCAAGAAAAAGGAGAAAAGAAGAATTATAAATGGCAGGAATGAAATAGGACCTGTCACTGAGGTCTGGGAGACAGGAAAAGGCTAGAGGGAGCTCAAACAGCTGATGCCTATCTACTTGACAATTTAGATGACACAGAACAAATTGTCAACAGTCGCTAAGTACCAAAGTTCACCGGTTATAAAATAAATTCTTTGAACCATCCTAGGGTGATCAAAGAAATTTAATTTACAATTTTAGAGCTTGGAGGGGGAGAAAGGGGAGAGACAGCCAAACCCCAGATGGCTTCGCCAGACAAATCAAACATTTAAGGAGCGATGAACTCCAAATGCAAACGGGATATAAGTAGGGGAGGCCTCTCCTTGCTTCAGGAAGCAAGCTTTACCCAGGTACCAAAAGCAAACACAGAACAGAGTTAGTAATGTGCTTGCCTTGCCAGCACAGGGCCTGAGTTCAAGTCAGAACTCATGGTTTTAAGATATAAAAAGCCCAGCCTGGCAGTTTATGCTTGCTATCCTAACGCCGAGAAACTGGAGACAGGGGATCCCTGGGGCTAGCTGGCCAACTAGCCTAATCTAACTGGTAAGCCCTCAGTAAGTGAGAGAGCCTGCCTCCTAAGACAAGGTAGGCAGTCGGAGATTAGAAGTCCACCTCCATCCTCCTGTGTACTCACACAGGGGTACCTGCCCACACAACCACACACACTCCCACACACAGGCACGCACAAAAGAAAGAAAATATCTGCCCCGAATTAAAGCACAAATGCCTCTATACATCAGCCAGTTAAATAGAACAATGTGTAACTAATTTGACAGCATGAATCATTTGGGTTGCTTTAGGACTACCCTTCGGGATGATAACTGAAGATAAATTAATGGAATCCACCATATCCAGAGAAGAACTTGGAAAACCCCAATTAATGCAACAGTCGGACCTGATGTTAATTGCTTCACATCAGGATGCCTCTTAGCTGGATAATGTTCATCACCCTGTATCGCGGAGCCTCTTAGATGGATGATGAACATCTTGTATCAGGGAGCCTCTTAGCTGGATGATGGTGAGCACATTTTACCATGGAGCTTCTTAGATAGATGATGTTAGTGCCTTGTATCGTGGAGTCTCTTAGATGACACTGGGCATCTTGTATCATGGAGGCTCTTAGCTGGATGATGTTGAGCACCTTGAATCCTGGAGCCTCTTAGCTAATCAGGGACCTCTTAGCTAATCAGGGACATCCATTGATGATGACAGAACATCACCATCTCCACCATCAACATCTACAAGAACCTAGAACTAGCATCAGACTTCATGACATGAAGTAGAATGCCCAACCTTGGTAGAGGGCGGGGAATAGCTGCTCTAACTTGATGTCACTCTGAAGGTCGTAGCCAGTGCAACAGAGGAGAAGGAAGAAGGACAATAAAGGGAGTGAAGATTGAAATACAAACAGCAGTGGGATCCACAGACAACTCGAGTAGCCATGGACAACATTCCCAAATGGCTTACACAGAAGTCATCTGAAAGTGAGCTGAACGGGGTTGGAGAGATGGCTCGGCAGTTAGGAGCACTTAGCTGCTCTTCCAGAGGACCCAGATTCAATTCCTAGCACCCACATGGTGGCTCACAGCCACCTGTAACTCCAGTTCCAGGGAATCTCACGCCCTCTTCTGGCCTCCATGGGTACTGTACCCACATGGCATACTTAGCATACATACAAACACTCACCAACGTTAAGAGTTTTTAAAAGAAGAAAAGCAACAGTCTTATAGTAAATAAGACTGGAATCATTCATCATTTCAATACAAAAAAGAAATTGTGAATTTTGCACCAAATACCCAACAACGGCCGAACATGGGTCACAAACCTCAAAGTGACCTTTAACTACAAAACTCTCAGAAGAAAGCCTCTAGATACTTCAACAAACGCAGTTTTCTCAAAGAAGAATAGAGGAGTAGAAAGTTTCCAAAATAAAAAGCAGGGGTATATTAAACAAGAAGCTGAAAAATAAAGACTATTTTCACTTCAGACATATGATAGAATTGTGAGACACACACCCTGGAAGATGGCCCCAATTGACTGTCTGTTTTAAAACGTAAAGGATTTGAAAACAGACATTTTTACAGAGATGATCTGCAGATGGTAAATGACCACACTAAGGCCTGGTCCACCCCATTAGTGATTAGGGAAATTCAAATTAAAACCACCACGAGGGGCCATTATACCCATGCTAAAGCCGACATGACACACTAAAAATCCCAGGGTGCGCGGACAAGAAGTGTTGGCAGACACATGGCTCAGCAGGAGATGCCAAATGGTCCCACCGTTTGCAAAACAGTTTGGCGGTCCCTTTAATGTCAAACACATTTCCCATATGTCCTACTTAGCACTAATTGTCAACGTAACACAGCCTGGAGTCATTGAAAAAGAAACCTTCCATTGAAGAATTGTCTAGATCAGATTGGTCTGTGGGCATGCCCGTGAAGATGATGAGTGATTCATGTGAGAATGCCCAGCCCACTAAGGGTGGCACCATTCCTAGGTAGGTGGGCCTGAGCTCTTTAAGACAGCAGCATTCATCCATGGTTTTTGCTTTGAATTCCTGCCCTGACTTCCCTCAATGGTGGGTGTATATACCCTAGAAATGTAAGCCAAATAAACCCTCCCCTTTTTAAGTTGCTTTTGATCTGCGTTAGAGTTAGAGATAGTTATAGTAACATACGATCCACAATCCCACCCCTAAGTATCTACTTAGAGATTGATATATACATATATATGTATATATATATATATATATATATA
>NC_034612.1:18458982-18468320 GCF_900095145.1 Mus pahari
TATATATATATATATATATATATATATACATATATATGTGTGTCAAAACCATACAGCATCTTCACAAGAAATAGCTGAGACATCCATTATCCAGGGAAGACTTAGCAGACTCTTGAGTCAGCCCGCTCAGGAAGGGTCATGCTCACATTCAGTCACCTGGAGAAATACCAAGACTGCTGTTGTGCCTGGGGAGGGTGTACAAATAAGTGGGCTCTGGAGATAACATACAGTAGGACTCCCATCTTGTAAAACGATCATGACAGACATTCCAAGGGGCAAAGGGGCAGTGCCTGGTAGCACAGGAAAACACCCGGAGAAAGTGAGAAGGTTCTATAGTTCGGTTATGATGTGGTCATTAGATTATATGAAGTTCTCCAAATTTATCCATAAGAAGATGTGTTTTAGGGCAAGGAAGATGGCTCAGTTACCACTTGCCCTGCAAGGAGCTTGGATCATCAACACTTGCATTAAAAAAAAAATGGACACAATGCATGTTTCTATTCTCGGTGCAGGCAAAACAGGAGGACCCTTGGGGTTTACTGACTGACCAATCCAGTCCAATCATGAAGCTCCAGATTCAATAAGAAACCTTTTTTGTGACGTTGAGAAACCTCAACGTCAAAAAATAAGGTGGATAACTGACTGAAAGAAAATATTCCATGCCAACCTCTGGCTTTTTCACATATGTGCATGCATGCGCATACAAGTGCATGCATGTGCATACGTGCACATGTCCACACAAGTGCACACACAATATGGGAGCTTTACTGCATTCCAACTGCATTTCCGTTACCCAGTCCTCCTCCCAAACACCACATGAGTCCAGTGGGCAGTGGGGGCTCTGCACTATACATTAACGGCTCCACTCATGATGACCCTCCACGGTAGCTTTGCCTCCTGCTTCTCAGTCTTCATCAAGGTTTAAAACATCCCAGGCAGAGCTTCTGAGGTACCAGGTGACTGTCGGGCTTGGGTCCTGACATGTTGATGACATGGTGACGTGACTACTTAAGCCAGGCTTGAGACCCCCCCAACTCTAAGAACAATGTCTCTCTGGGATTTCTGATTCTGCAACATCCCCCAAAAGCAAACTTTACAAACTCCAGCACCCACTTGCATCTTTCCAAAAGTGATTTCTAATCATCCCCCCAATTGGAGTCTCCACAGTTGCTAGGAATGAGGTTGCTGGCGTATTGAACAAATCTTGACATTTGAAGGCTCAGCAATTACATCATTCCTTTGAATGTATCTATTGGAATATAAATAACAGACACCCACCACCATCCATTATAAAATCAAGGAGAAAGTCTTCATTAACAATCAGAAATGTTGTATTGTTCTGCTTCCCCCCAAGAGATGCTCAGGTACCTTCTTGTCCCTCACAGTTTTTCCTTAACCTGAAAGACGAAAGACGCTTCTAACCTTGACAGTCAAGCATCTGCGATTCTATTGTGTCTCCCTGAAAGAAAAACCTATGCTTCCATATCCAACAGAAGCTTCTTAAAGTTGTTTCGCACCATAGGCTTCTCGTTATTTAAAAGTTCCATTAAAGGGCTGGAGAGATGACTCAGGGCTTAAGAGCATTGGCTGCCCTGGCAGAGAACCAGGGTTCGATTCCCAGCACCTACATGGGTAGCTCACAACCACCTGTACCCCCAGTTCCAGGAGATCCAATGACCTTTTCTAGCCTCCAGAGGCATCGTATATATTGTATACAGGAAAGTTTGCAGGCAAATTCATACATATGAAATTTTTAAAAATGTAAATCATTTCATTTTCTTTCATTAAGTTGATATCGGAATGTTAACCAGTGTACAATCAAACTGCAAACATAGGACAATTTAACAGAGACTTTACAGGTTTAAAAAGAAAACAGAGGCGGCTTTTCCATTGCAAACAGCCATGTAATTAATCTGTATATGTAAAACAGATCATAAAGCAAAAGTTAGAAGTTCCTGGGAATTAATAGGAAAGCGATAAGGTATTAGTGAGCTCGGGGGGCCTGAGCTCTTACAGACAGTCAGTGGTTGCTGAGGAAGGAGATTTTCTTCAGTGGTGTGGATGCTGGTAAATTGCCTATGTTCTAGTGACTAACCCTTCACCCATGCTCCTGAAAAACACAGGGAGGGAGTTCAATGGCTCACCAAGAAAAGTAGAAGGGGGCCAGAAGAGGGATAAGATAGAAAGTAAAAAATGACCCTCGGGACAAGAGTGGGTAACAGAGAATAAACACAATCAAAATATACTATGTGTATATACGCATAATACATACATATACATATATACATATACATATACATGGGACAAGAGTGCGCAACAGAGAATAAACATTATATATATATATATATATTCATATGTGGGTTTTACTGCATATATATGCATATATATGTGTGTATATATATGTGAGTATATATATATATATATGTGTGTGTGTGTGTGTATGTATATAGATGAAATTAAAAAGAAACTATATATATATATATATATATATATATATATATATATATATATATCAGAAGAAACAAAACTTCTGTATAGAACCAGGGACAGGAAGTGAGCCCTGCATGCAGGATTCAAGAATCCAGGGTGCTCTCGTCTGTGTCCATTTCCCCTTTCTGAAAGGGACTGAATCCAGAAAACTGTATCACTATAGGGCACCCAGCAGCCCAGGCCCAGGGATCCTGGCAATGTAAGAAGAGATGCCATGCCTCAGAGGTGGCCCTGGAGAGACTGCTGCCTTCCACCATCTGGAGACAGATGCCCTTGCTGATGGATCAACGTGGACCATCCAGTGGGCTCATCCATCCAGAACTGCAGGAAAATCCACATTTTTGGAACCTACTCCTTATCCCAAAACACACTGACGGCAGACCATCTGTCAACCCAAACTCACACCTGTGACATAACAGAGTTGGGGACCTGACAAGTCTACCTGTTGCTGGCCTATCCCCTGACCCTGTTGTTTATCCGTTTTACACCTCTTTTGATTCACAGGGGCTTTTAAATTATAAAAGAGTGATAGATTTCTGAGTTCGAGGCCAGCCTGGTCTACAAAGTGAGTTCCAGGACAGCCAAGGCTACACAGAGAAACCCTGTCTCGAAAAAACCAAAATAAATAAATAAATAAATAAATAAATAAATAAATAAATAAAAGAGTGACAGAGGCGGTGACTCACTGGGTAAAAGCTTGAGCAAGCCTGATGACCTGAATTCCATCCCTGGAACCTATGTAAACAATGCCTGAAACCTCAGCTCTCCTATAGTGAGACGGGAGGCAGAGTCCAAAGAACCCGCCAGAAGCCTAGGGTTCAGATATCATGGAGCGTGCTGTATAGTGTCAGAGGAACAAGAGAGATTCTGCCTCAAAACAAGATGGAAGGCAGACAGATGGAAAATTGTCTTCTGACCTCTACAGGTATCACAGCACATGAGTGCTTGTACACACACACACACACACAAAAACAAGATGGAAGGCAGACAGATGGAAAATTGTCTTCTGACCTCTACAGGTATCACAGCACATGAGTGCTTGTACACACACACACACACACACACACACACACACACAGAACGTACACGAACTCACATATACATACACCCACACCCACGTACTCACAAATAAATAAGAATAGCATCCTCTTCCTATTCAATATTGACCCCCTCCCATGGTATGACCTTCAAGGACACACATTCTGGCAAAATGAGCCACACCCGATTCTGCCAAGCCATTCTGGGAAAACTAAGAAAGAGTAAACGTGACCTTCGGCCCCACTGTACACTGCAAGCTTTTGTCAAAGTCTGAGTATTAGGCTCCCCGTAACACTGGTAAGTATTCAAAGTCGGGTTTCTCTCCTCTTTCTGATGTTATACTTCTCTGAAGTGAAGGCAAAACCCAACTCCCTAATGTGTACCACCTAATTAGGGAAATCAAGCCAGACATGTTCTTGGAACAGATACACAGCATTCCGTACGATGAGGCAGGCTTCTTTGTAAACTGCGTTCGCAAGTCTGTACGTCAAAACCGCTGCCTCCCCCCCACACACACAACCCCCCTCCCTTGTTGTTTCAGTCCCTCCCAGAATGTTAATCGCATTACTCAAACTGCTCTCTTTCCCTGAGAATTCTTTGTAGCTCCACAGATCTCGGCGTCTCGGAACACTGAATGCCTATAAAACAAGCGATTGTGTGTTTTGATGCTTGCTTTTAAGGGAGCATAACGCAAATATTTATTCACCGCAGTAATTTGCATTGTGTGTGTAGTTTTCACATCTAATTAAGGACTCGGAAAAATTACAGTCGTTGGAAACAAAAGCTTACATTGCATTTAAATACACATTCAAAGGATGGAGTAATTTCTCCTGGAGGGCGAGATTCCAGACTGGGACTCACCATTGAGGCCGAAGTGTGGAATCGCCTGGGAAGTTTAAAAAGCTAGAGAAAAAGCTAGTTGAAAACTGCCGTGGCTATAAGAACTGTCCTGTTGGTCATGAGCAGCCGTGCTCCCTTGACAGCATCCCTTCCCTGTACTCCTGCGAGAGTCTTAAACAGAACTCCACTCCAACCTTTGCACGGAGGACCAACAGCCTAAACTTTCAGCCCACCACATCTTACTGAGTGTGGTCCTTGGTTCACAAAGGTCTCGTAGAGCAAAAACTTGGGTTGAGACTTGGAAGAAACCTTTAAAAATGGAGGTTGGGGGGGAAGCTGTTTTTCTAAAATGAGGGTAAAGGGATGTCACACTGAACTAAGGGCATCCTTTTGCCTGAAGAACACACAGATGGACGGTGGCCTTTGTGAGATCAAGGGAAAAGATCAGACATGTTCGATTCCTCAGGTCTCACTGGAGTCCCCCAGACCAAGCCCAGCGTGATGTCAACCCTTGTCCCAAGATCTCAGCTCATTCCCACAATCCTCTTGGGAAGCCAATGCAACAGGAGACAGTCCACATGTCTGTACGAGTCTCATGGTTTGGATCTGAAGTGTCTCTATTTTATCGGCCTGTGTCAAGCACACATGAAGGGGTTCAGCAGACATTATTGCACATTGAACACTGAGATCATCTCCTCCCATTCTCCTCCTACTCCCAGTGTTTCCCCCCCCCGCGCCCCTCTTCTATCCCCACACAAACTCTCCTCCCTCTCCCCTGCAAGGTGTATGTTCATTCTGTCGGACCAATGAGTTTCCCTGGGGTTGCTTACCAGATAGGTTGCTTAGCGGGGCGTGGGATCTTTCCAATGGTTGCAACCATGGACGAAAAACGTCTCTCCCCAAGCAACAATTAGCTGCCTGTGGATCCTCAGAAAAGGGAAGGGCCTCATGACCCTCTCTCCCTAGCGCCGATTAACTTCGTACATGTACTGGGTTGGGATAATCAACTCGTGAGCCCTTCTCCTCACCATGGCAGGAGATGGCTAGGCCCATTCTTGCTGAGGTCTTGTGAGACTGATAATCACATCTGCTGTGAGATCAACAGAGTAGTAGTGATGTCTCCAAAAAACTAGCATGCCGAAATCTTGGTCCCCAGGGTGGCAAGAGTAAGAAGTAGGGCCTTTGGAGGGTAATTGGATCATAAGGGCTCTGAATGCATGAGAGGAGCCAGCCATTGGTGGGGCCATAGCTGAATGGGAGCGGATGGAAACTTGACAGGGTATTTAGAGAAAGAGAGATGTCCCCTTGAAATGTGTATCTTGTTTCTGTCCCTTTCCTTTCTGCCTGCCTCCTGCCCACCACGAGCTGAACCTCTTTCTCACTAGTATGTGTTCTCTGCCTTGAGGCACTGTTCAAAAGCAACAGGGTCAAGGAGAGCCGAAGCCCAAACCCCGACAGCCTTCGTCCCAGCAAAAGCTCCTCTTCTCTAAGCCGATTCTCTCGGGCACATTGTCACAGCAACAGAGAGCTAACTCCAGGTGTCGATAATCCATTTGGACGGGAAGAACTCGTCTGTGGTCACCGCCCTGGCACAGGGTGGGCCCGAGCACCTCCCTCAGGCTCAGAATGCCAGGATGCTGTAGGTGAGACACACAGACGGTGATGAATCCTGAACTACGGTCTGGTGGGTCCTTAGGAACAGCTGCCTCCGCTGAAATGAAGCAAAGAGCAAAGAGCTGGCCCTAGATGAGGTCGCCCCCTACTATGAAAGCAATGATACAGTATCTGATGATTTGGGGCAATCCTACCCTGGGGTGTAGGGTCCAGGCACAGGGGCACAGGTGAACCAGGGATCCTGGGACTTATCTCAGAATAAGAGCACACTGTGGCTAGAAATGTCCAGGTGCAGAGGATGTTTCCAGTGCCGAGAGAACCTGCAAAACCCAATATGGTGCCTTCAGCCATCGTGGGCTATATTTTGTGATCATCTGATCAGAAGTGTGACCTACAGTGAGCAAGGCCAACTGGTGGCAGAGGGAGTTCAGAGAAGTCTTTTGGGGAAAGTCAGGGTGACAGCATCCTTTACCCACATGAAAGACATTGCTCTGCACTGGCGTTACACAGCCTTACCAAGCTGTGAGGACCACCCATGCCTCCATTTCCCCCCCCACTTAACTGGGAACCTCTTGATGGCTGGTTTCACCGTCGTATCTAATCAGAGCCGGCTTTTTGCCGTGTTCACAGTTGGTCCTCAAAAAAATCATCTGGGAATTCGGTGAGATTCTCCATTGGAGATTAAAACCTAGAGGCACACAGATTCCTCAACTGAGCCCGAGTGGGTTATCCAAGGATTTAGGCAGCCAGGTGGTGGGGGTGAGCAGGGTCCCTGCATCTAATGGAAGCCACAGGAAGAAACACTCATTCCAAGCAAGAATGGGTACCTATAGCTTTGAGTCTGAGCTGGATTCTTGAAGGGAGCATGCCTAAGCACACTTCCCGTTCCCCATGGAAATGCAGCTTGTCTCCTCATAACCATAAAACCAAAGTCCCATTCTCTCTGCAGTCTTTCCTCGAACATCCTCACAACCTCGCCCTGCAGACACAGGGAAACGCAGATCTCTATCCCACACCAGCTTCTTTCCCGTTTCCCAACCCTTCCACCATCAAAAGCCAGCATTCCAGGACTCGGGACCCCGCTCTGAGGGGAACAGAGCCTCGTCATTCACTCTCATAGTTCTCTGTGAGTGGGAGGCTAAGCTGTACCCATGGGACATCAAAGCAGTCAGCAGGAGTCGCTAATGACAGAAACTGACTTTGGACACAGTTGAGGGTCACCCAGGAATGAAGATGCCTTTCCAACCTCACAGCTTTAGGGTAGCGGAAGCCCAACCTTTCAGGAAAGCACTTCACAACAAATACAGTCTACAGTGACCAAGTAAATGCAACACAAGAAAGTTACAAAACAAGAACTGTGTTGAACATGATAGCAAGAAGCTGCATTATATAATTGTCCAGCAAAGGCAGAAAGCCCTAAATTGTAGCAAGGCATTAAATTATATATATATATATATATATATATATATATATATATATATATATATATATATATATATTCAGGATATATTTTTAAAATGTAAGGACATGCTTATATAAACATATGAACTCAAAAGACTTGAAAATAAACTACATGTACATCCTATATATAAGTGGTTTAAGAACTCACAGAAAAACAAGCAGCAAAAAAATACATAAAATGCAAAGCCATTGGGACTAGGCTCTTTCTTTTTATCTCTCATTTTGAAGTAACTTGAAGTAGTTTATCACAAAAATTAATAAATAACTGCTGTGCCAGCGGACCTGAATTAGAAGCCCAGCCCCCACATCCAAGCAGCTAGCTCACAAGGGCACATCACTCCAGCTTCAGTGGATTTGGTGCCCTCTTCTGGCCTCTGTGAGCACTGCACTCATATGGCATATACACACAGACACATAGGGAAATAAAGTATCTTCAGTGGAGTAAAAGAGGAAGACAGAAGGAAAGAGAAAGAACAAAGTTTAAAATAAAAGAGAGCTGAGGATAAACCCTATTAAGAAGACCAAGAGAACAGCACCTGCAATTATATACAGCAAGTTCAGCTCTGAGAGGACACAGGTGAAGAGAAATAAATCCCAGATCACGTGGAAAACCCACCATGTTCACAGGGCAGGAAGTACAAACCATGCTTTTCCCTAGTCCTGACACAATGAAATAGCCTAAAGGGAATCTGAGCCTAAATGTATAGTGTCCTTTAAAAACCGCTATATGGGTGTGTCCTAAATACCCGGAAATACTGGCTGAAGAGGGCTACAGGGTTTAGTCTGTACAGACACTGGGGGCATCCTGAATTTAGTCACCCAAGGACTCCTTAACATTCTCCCCTCCTTGCTTTCATCTCGTCTTTTCCTTCTTCCAGCTCTCCCTTCTCTTCTCCTGCTCCCTTCTCTTCCCCATCTCCCTTCCTCATCTCTATTTCTTTTTTAACAGCTCCCTCTTCTCTCTCCCCAATCTTCCCCTTCCTCTTCTCTTTCTTTCCTCCTCCCTCTCCTCCCCACTCTCCATCATGCCTCTCTCCCTCTTCCCCTCCCTCCTCTTTGTTATTTCTTACAATCTTTAGATATTCCCATGATCCCCCATACTTCACTTTTATGACTGTAAAACCAGAATAAAAAAATTCCCATTGACCATTGGAAGGAATTCATCAAAACTGCACTAACCAACCTTCACATTTGGGTCTCTGCTCCTTCCCCAACCTATACTGAGGCTTCAAAATGCCTTTGGGGCTGTGAGTTGATCCCAGGATCCAAGAGCCCTAGAAGCAGCTTATCCCACCCTTGTTCTATCCTGAACTCCAGCTACAAAACCTATACAGAAGGTCAAGACAGACATTCAAAGTAACAAGCCCATTAAATGGTCTCATTCATTTTTATAAAACTGCTAAAACCAAAAGTCCTCTTCTCATCTGCCTAGGCTAGATAGCTATTATTTCAGTTCCAATGACCAGGTTCTTCCCCTCTGTAGGATGGACAGGATGATGGGCAGGACAATGGGCAAGATGATGGACAGGATGATGGAAAGGATGGTGGGCAGGATGATGGACTAGATGATGGGTGAGATGGTGGGAGGGATGATGGAAGGGATGATAGGAGGGATGATAGATAGGATGATAGAAGGAATGATGGGTGGGATGATGGATGGGGTGATGGATTGGATGATGGACACGATGATGAGTGAGATGATGGACAAGATGATGGGTGGGATGAGAGACAGGATGGGATGCTGGATGAGATGATGGAAGGAATGATGGACAAGATGATGGATGGGATGATGGACAAGACGATGGGTGGGATGATGAGTGAGAAGATGGGTGGGATGATGGACGAGATGATGGGTGGGGTGATGGACAAGATGATGGGTGGGATGATGGACAAGA